>NC_069499.1:1179451813-1179591813 GCF_027579735.1 Bombina bombina | reverse complement strand
CTAGTTAAACTAGTTAAAAAAAAAAAAACTGTGAATGTTGCAAATGTATTAGCTAAAATAGACTAGAAAACAAATGGATCATCAACAACAGCATCAAACAAATTTCAATTCAATCCTATATGAACTGTAAATTAGAGTTCATTGTCTACAGAATAGAATGCACGTGTAAAAAAATCTACATTGGTAGAACCAAGAGAATTCTCAAAACCAGACTCCTAGAACATGTAAAAAAACATAGAGGGAGAAACATCCAAATATGGTCTAAGTAGACATTTCGAGGAATTTCACACCAAAAATCCAAACAAATTCACTATTAAAGCGATTGAACAAATACCTAAGTCATGGGGTAAAGATAGACTATTACAATTAAGGGAAACATATTGGATCCACTTATTAAACACTAGGGAACCATATGGCCGGAATAGGGACATAAATTTAGCAGCCTTTTTATAAACATCTAAGTGAACAAAAGCATTTCCATAATACACATGGTGAGTGTGCAGATATATATGTGTGTATATATGTGTATGTATGTATGTGTTTATATATATTATAAACACATAATTAGAGTCCATTATATATCATCACTATCCCTATTTAAGTCTACAACCCCACATATATACATCTAATAAATTACTAATTGTTAATTGATTATGAATTATATATTTATATATTATTTTAATCCGATTTCTTTGAGATTGTGTGGGAGGTTCCATAATGATTACATACCCTAAGTTTCAGACCGCAGATGTCCCTAGGGGGAAATATAAGTAAGTGGCTTTCCCTCCTCTTCACTCTCCTGCATGGGTTCTGCTTTTAGACTTCTATAGATTGATCGGCTGTTACTGAGATCACAAACAGAAAGTGAAATCGACATTTTACAAATGTGTGCTAAAAGCAGCCACTAGATGGAGCTGGTTTGCAAGAAATCACATACAAATCAATGCAGTACAGCCACTTCTGAAGATTTATTTTTTTTTTAGCAAAAAATTGCATGCTCTTGCGGTTGAGTAATCACGGTTTTAAATCGCATATACGATTAATAGTGCAGCCCTAATACACATACATTTTTGTAAATATTATATCTTTTCATGTGACAATACTGAAGAAATGACACTACAATGTAAAGTAGTGAGTGTACAGCCTGTATAACAGTGTAAATTAAATTAGCTGTCCCTTAAAAATAACTCAACACACAGCCATTAATATCTAAACTGTTGGCAACAAAAGTGAGTAGACCCCTAAGTGGAAATTTCCAAATTGGGCCCAAAGTGTCAATATTTTGTGTGGCCACCATTATTTTCCAGCACTGCCTTAACCCTCTTGGGCATAGAGTGCACTAGAGCTTCACAGGTTGCCACTGGAGTCCTCTTCCACTCCTCCATGACGACATCATGGAGCTGGTGGATATTAGAGACCTTAAACTCCCCCACATTCCGTTTGAGGATGCCCCGCAGATGCTCAATAGGGTTTAGGTCTGGAGACATGCTTGGCCAGATCATCACCTTTACCCTCAGCTTCTTTAGCAAGGCAGTGGTCGTCTTGGAAGTGTGTTTGGGGTCGTTATGTTGGAATACTGCCCTGCGGCCCAGTCTCCGAAGAGAGGAGATCATGCTCTGCTTCAGTATGTCACAGTACATGTTGGCATTCATGGTTACCTCAATGAATTGTAGCTCCCCAGTGCCGACAGCACTCATGCAGGCCAAGACCATGACACTCCCACAACCATGCTTGACTGTAGGCAAGATACACTTGTCTTTGTACTCCTCACCTGGTTGCCGCCACACACGCTTGACACCATCTGAACCAAATAAGTTTATCTTGGTCTCATTGGACCACAGGATATTGTTCCAGTAATCCATGTCCTTAGTCTGCTTGTCTTCAGCAAACTGTTTGCAGGCTCTCTTGTGCATCATCTCTAGAAGAGGCTTCCTTCTGGGACGACAGCCATGCAGACCAATTTGATGCAGTGTGCAGCCTATGGTCTGCGCACTGTGAGGCTGACCCCCCCCCCCCACCCCTTCAACCTCTGCAGCAATGCTGGCAGCACTCATACATCTATTTCCCAAAGACAACCTCTGCATATGACGCTGAGCATGTGCACTCAACTTCTTTGGCCAACCATGGCAAGGCCTGTTCTGAGTGGAACCTGTCCTGTGAAACCGCTGTATGGTCTTCTGCACCGTGCAGCAGCTCAGTTTCAGGGTCTTGGTAATCTTTTTATAAGCCTAGGCCATCTTTATGTAGAGCAACAATTCTTTTTTTCAGATCCTCAGAGAATTCTTTGCCATGTTGAACTTCCAGTGACCAGTATGAGAGAGTGTGAGAGCGATAACACCAAATCAAACACACCTGTTCCCTATTCACACCTGAGACCTTGTAACACTGAGTCACATGACACCGGGGAGTAAAAATGACTAATAGGGTGCAATTTGGATATTTCTACTAAGGGGTGTACTCACTTTTGTTGCTTACGGTTTAGACATTAATGGCTGTGTGTTGAGTTATTTTGAGGGAACAGCAAATTTACACTATTATACAGGCTGTACACTCACTACTTTACATTGTAGCAAAGTGTCATTTCTTCAGTGTTGTCACATGAAAAGATAATAAAATATTTACAAAAATGTGAGGGGTGTACTCACTTTTGTGAAATACTGTATATATATATATATATATATATATATATATATATATATATATATATATATATATATATATATCGCACACAGATAAATTCCAGCACTCACTTGCAAGCTCTCAGCTAAGATTATAAGCAAAACTGGAAGAGTTAGTTACCACATCTGGCCAAATGGGACAAGCCCAGATACCACGTCAATGTCTCTCCCAAAACCTGGGTCCCTAATAAAGCCATTCAAATGAAAGCTCTCAATCAAACAAACTGGGAGCAAGACAAGAGTTCACAGACTTATGTAATCACCCTATACATATACAAAACACGGAAGGGGACTGCACTCTCAGACTGGACTGAGTATGCATCCAATGACCCTGCAACATGCTTAGTCCTGGGTGCTCAATAACACTCTCAGGAAGCTCTGCTGTCCCCAAAGTCCCAGGCAGTTAACCCCAGACATGGCCTTGCACCCAGACTTGTCTGGGGTTAACTGCCTGGGACTCTGTGGACAGCACAGCTTCTGAGAGTACTATTGAGCACCCAGGACTGAGCATGTTGCAGGGTCACTGGATGTGTACTCAGTCCAGTCTGAGAGTGCAGTCCCCTTCCGTGTTTTGTATATGTCTAGGGCGATTACATAACACAGAAGGGGACTGCACTCTCAGACTGGACTGAGTATACATCCAATGACCCTGCAACATGCTCAGTCCTGGGTGCTCAATAGCACTCTCAGGAAGCTGTGCTGTCCCCAGAGTCCCAGGCAGTTAACCCCAGACATGGCCTTGCACCCAGACTTATCTGAGGTTAACTGCCTGGGACTCTGGGGACAGCACAGCTTCCTGAGAGTGCTATTGTGCATCCAGGGCTGAGCCTGTTGCAGGGTCATAGGATGTGTATCCAGTCCAGTCTCTGAGTGCAGTCCCCTTATATATATATATATATATATATACACACATACATACATACATACATATATATATACACACACACACACACACACACACACACACACACACATAAACTTACTGCCAAATAGCTGATTTAGAAATATTGAATATCTACAAGTTTATGAACGTAGACAATATAGTATAATTTGCAAGTAGATCATGTTAATACATTAAAATGTTTTATTACCAATAAAATAACAGCATCACTTTAGGACATATATGATCCCCCTTCCCCTGAAATCATTACCATTTTCACAGACATAGCCAAGAGGACTAATTTATCCTCCGGAGAAGTACAACGCAAGGTAAAAGAGGGGGGAGTGCAATGGCTGGGGCTGGAGAAGCAGTTGCATGTGCGTCACTGGGACCAGCGGCACAGGAAGAGTGAGCGTCACTCCTCCCAACACTGACGCTTTGCTCCACTACTCCATAGCCCGGGATATGGCAGGTTCTAGAATTGTTCTCACTGACCGGGAAATGAGTGCTTAGCTTGTCTGATCTTCTCTGCCAGGTTGGAGGAGGGAGCAGAATAATAATTACAACTACATGACAATACATGGTGAGACATACTGCTCAACTGGAGAAGCTTAACACATTCACTGTCACAGCATGATATTATTACACAACATGCAAACTGATACATTACAGAGCACAAACACTTCTCTGGACAACAGCAGCATATATACAATGTAAAACTGCACCTATAATGTCCCCCCCCCCAAAGTCATATATCCAGGTTAAAAATCTGCACCACTATCTACTCTGCTCTGTACAAAGGCATTAAAATGGTATGTTATAAAACAATGTTCTGCAATGCTGTATTAAAAGAACTGCAGCAATGTATAGCCACTACATTACTGGGGACACGAGGCCTATTTATCAAGCCGTCAACTGCAAATACGCTGGAATTCTGCAGCGTAATTGTGGAGAGCTTGATTTGCCTTATTTATCAAAGCCTACAGACCGGCAAAAGTAGAAATTTGTGACGTAACATACGATCCGCAGGTCTCAGTCCAACACAGATCGATGCTTACGTCACTACAGATGTTCCGAATGCAAATTCGCACTATCTGACTACTTTTGCTAGTTATCAAATATCTAACAGGTACGCTCGCCACTATTCCGGCCCAGCGTACCTGGTTTTCAATCCGCCGCCCTGGAGGCGGTGGATGCCATAGGAATCAATGGGAGTCTGAAAGCAGTGAAAGCTCATGTTCGCTGCTGCCCAATACCCCATTGATTCCTATGGGAGAATAAAAGTTACGTTTATACCTAACACCCTAACATATACCCCAAGTCTAAACACCCCTAATCTGCCGCCCCTACACCGCCGCCACCTACATAATACTTACTAACCCCTAATCTGCTGCCCCTACACCGCCGCCACCTACATTATACTTATTAATCCCTAATCTGCAGCCCGACACCGCCGCCACCTACATTATACTTATTAACCCCTATTCTGCCATCCCGACACCGCCGCCACCTAAATAAAAGTTATTAACCCCTATCCCGCCACTCCCGGACCCCACCGAAACTAAATAAATGTATTAACCCCTAAACCCCTGGCCTCCCACATCACTAGCACTTACTAAACCTATTAACCCCTAAACCGCCAACCCCCCACATCGCCATAAACTAAATTAAACTATTAACCCCTAAACCTAACAACCCGCTAACTTTATTGGAAATATTAACTCATCCCTATCTTATAATAAATTAAAACTTCCCTTTAGAATTAAATTAAACTATATTAAACTATTAATTAACCTACCCTATTATACTAAAATTACATTAAACTATATTAAACTAATAATTAATCTACCCTAACTATTAGACTAAATTATATTAAACTATATTAAATTAATGATTAATCTACCCTAACTTTTATACTAAAATTACATTAAACTACAAATTAAATAAACTATATTATATATTTAAACACCTAACCCTACTCAAATAATTTAAATCTACACTAATAAATTACTGTTACAAAAACAAAAAATAACAAACACTAAGTTACAAAAAAATAAAAAATAAATTATCAAAGATTTAAACTAATTACACCTAATCTAAGGGACCTATGAAAATAAAAAAGCCCCCCGCCCAAATAAAAAAACCCTAACCTACAATAAACTACAAATAGCCCTTAAAAGGGCTTTTTTCAGGGCATTGCCCCAAAGAAATCAGCTCTTTTACCTGTAAATAAAAAATACAAACACCCCCTGAAAAGGGGCATTTGGATGGGCTTTGCCCTTAAAAGGGCATTTAGCCCTATTGCAGCCCAAAACCTAATCTAAAACTAAAACCCACCCAATAAACCCTTAAAAAAACACTAACCCCAGAAGATTTACTTACAGTTTTGAAGATCAGACATCCATCCTCCAAGAAGCCGGCAGAAGTCTTCATCCAAGCGGCCGAAGTCATCCTCCAAGCCCGCAGAAGTCTTCATCCAGGCGGCATCTTCTATCTTCATCCATCTGGCGCTGAGGGGCTCTATCTTCAAGACATCCAACGCGGAGCATCCTCTTTGTTCGACGTCTTCTTCCCAAATGAAGGTTCCTTTAAATGACGTCATCCAAGATGGCATCCCTGAGATTCCGATTTGCTGATAGAATTCTATCAGCCATTTGGAATTAAGGTTGAAAAAATCCTATTGGCTGTTGCAATCAGCCAGTAGGATTGAGTTTTCATCCTATTGGCTGATCCAATCAGCCAATAGGATTGAGCTTGCATTCTATTGGCTGATTGGATCAGCCAACAGGATGAAACCTCAATCCTATTGGCTGATTGCAACAGCCAATAGGTTTTTTCAACCTTAATTCCGATTGGCTGACAGAATTCTATCAGCCAATCGGAATGTAAGGGATGCCATCTTGGATGACGTCATTTAAAGAACCTTCATTTGGGAAGAAGACATCGAACAAAGAGGATGCTCCATGTCGGATGTCTTGAAGATGGATCCGCTCCGCGCCGGATGGATGAAGATAGAAGATGCCGTCTGGATGAAGACTTCTGCGGGCTTGGAGGAAGACTTCGGCCCCTTAGATGAAGGCTTCTGCCAACTTCTTGGAGGATGGATGTTGGATCTTCAAAACTGTAAGTGAATCTTCTGGGGTTAGCGTCAGGATTTTTTTAAGGGTTTATTGGGTGGGTTTTAGATTAGGTTTTGGGCTGCAATAGAGCTAAATGTCCTTTTAAGGGCAATGCCCATCCAAATGCCTTTTTCAGGGCAATGGGGAGCTTAGGTTTTTTTAGATTAGGTTTTTATTTGGGGGTTTGGTTGTGTGGGTGGTGGGTTTTACTGTTGGGGGGGTGTTTGTATTTTTTATTTACAGGTAAAAGAGCTGATTTCTTTGGGGCATTGCCCTGCAAAAGGCCCTTTTAAGGGCTATTTGTAGTTTATTGTAGGTTGAGGGTTTTTTTATTTTGGGGGGGCTTTTTTATTTTCATAGGGCCCTTAGATTAGGTGTAATTAGTTTAAATCTTTGATAATTTATTTTTTTAACTTAGTGTTTATTTTTTTTGTGTAACTTGGTGTTTGTTATTTGTAACTTTGCAATTTTTTAGTGTAGATTTAAATTATTTGAGTAGGGATAGGTGTTTAAATATATAATATAGTTAATTTAATTTGTAGTTTAATGTAATTTAGTCTAATAGTTAGGGTATATTAATTATTAGTTTAATATAGTTTAATGTAATTTAGTATAATAGTTAGGGTAGTTTAATTAGTAGTTTAATATAGTTTAATTTAATTTTAAAGGCAAGTTTAAATTTATTATAAGATAGGGATGAGTTAATATTTAATGTACAGTTAGCGGGTTGTTAGGTTTAGGGGTTAATAGGTTAATTTAGTTTATGGCGATGTGGGGGGCTGGCGGTTTAGGGGTTAATAACTTTATTTAGTTGTGGTGGGCTCCGTGAGCGGCGGGATAGGGGTTAATAATATAATGTAGGTGGCGGCAGTGTAGGGGGCGGCAGATTATGGGTTAAGAACATAATGTATTTGGCGGCGAGATAGGGGTTAATAACTTTATTAGAGTGGCGTGGGCTCCGGGAGCAGCGGGATAGGGGTTAATAACTTTATTTAGTTGCGGCGGGATCAGGAAGCGGCGGAATAGGGGTTAAACAGTTAAGTATAGTGGTGGTGTTTAGTGACAGTATACAAATAAAGCTGTGAAAAAGCCGAATAGCAGCGAGATCGATGAGTGTTAGTTAACAACAGTGCGCTGCTCATCGCCCCGTACTTGGTGCGCGGCTTTTTGACAGCTTTTTTGTTAAATATGGGGAGCGTATTCAGGTCCACGGCAGCGATGTTAGTCGAGCGTATTGGTGCCGTCGAATGCAGCACAATTGACGGCTTGATAAGTAGGCCTCAATATATTCATACAGTGCTCTACATGACTTACTGTCACCCGGTGTAGACAAACTTTTCCTGGACACAGAGTATACACTTGCCTTGCCTCAGCACCCCAGCAATAGCCATGTGTCATTAGGTACATGCTACAGTTCAGTGAAAATATATCTGTGACAAGACGGTTTCATCAAGCACAGGGTTTACAAAATGGGGTTAATAAAATTGGAAGTCATTTTTCAGCTTGCAGAAAAAATAAATGCCTGCTCACTAGATAGGGAAGGATCACCTATATCCCACTAGCATAACATAAGAAGCAGCTATACGTTTCAGAAACTACAATGGCTGATGAAATATACAATTACACGGTTGGGCAGGATTATTCCACTAGCGTAATGTATGTGTCTATCTTATAAAAACACCCAGATACTACAAACCCCTGGTGGAAACAGTTAACTCTGGCATGCCATTATATAATAGTGCTAAACATGTGGCACTTGCTTTTATTATTTATAGAAAAAGACAGAAGAAAGCTGTACACAGAGTCTCACGGGAAGAGAGACCAGACTTGGATGACAGTGTGCATGAAGGAAATTACAGTGGACAGGTAAGAGTAAGGAGCTCTCATATACTATAGTATACACGCTACAGTACAAGAGTGATATAACCACATATCAAATCTGCTACCACAATGGCCTCATTCCAATTCATAAGAGCCACAAAATTTTAACACACAAGGTGATTTGGGCTTGGTTTTCTAAGCCATTAAAATCCATATGAATAGCCACTGGACACATTTGTAAATCCACTCGAGATACAGATTTACTATTTCAGTCATCATAATTTTTTAAATTGTGTTTGTGCGTGTGTGTGTGTTTGTGCGTGTGTGTGTGTTTGTGCGTGTGTGTGTGTTTGTGCGTGTGTGTGTGTTTGTGCGTGTGTGTGTGTTTGTGCGTGTGTGTGTGTTTGTGCGTGTGTGTGTTGAGCAAATTAGCACTGCAAATGTTCTGCATACAAAATAAATGATTTACAAAAACATTTACGCTGATATTTTAATAGCAACATTTTTTTTTTGCTCTATCAGAGCAACCCCTTGGCTTAATTAAAAAAAAGCTTATTCAGTAAATGTATCCTGTCTCCTGTGCTGTCGCCAGTCAAAGATATAAACAAGCTCCTACACTGATCCAACAATCACTGAGTAAAGTATTGCAGGAAGGGATGCACTCCTGCATATCTGAGGGAAGTGGTAAAACCCCCATTTTCATGTGCATGTATCTACCTTCCAGCTTACACACATAGGGGTCTATTCATTAAGAGGTGAATTGAAACACTTCTATTACTCCCATTAACTATGCATTATATGGCCAAACCCAGTGAGTATCTCATGCAAGAAGAGCTGGGTTAGTCCTGCACATTGCATAAGTATTAATGTTCCACCTAAAATAGGTCAGTTGCAGGTGAATTGTATGCAGCATTAACTAGGCATTGTGCAGGGCTAACTTAGCTCTTCTTACTGGAAATACTCACTGGGTTTGGCCCTTCATAATGGATAGTTAATAATCAATTTCAAATGATCTACAATTCACCTTCAATTCATCTCTTTGCAAATAAAGAGCCCATAAAAACACACACACACTCTCTCCATATTTTTGTTGGAAGGTATTCACTGCTTACACATGCCACTTCATTAAAGGGACAGTCTCGTTCTCTTGGTATTCTTAGTTGAAAGCTAAACCAAGGAGGTTCATATGCAAGTTTCTAAGCCCTTGAAGGCCGCCTCTTCTCTCAGGGCATTTTGACAGTTTTTCACCACTAGAGGGTGTTAGTTCATGTGTGTCATATAGATAACACTGTGCTCACGCACGTGGAGTTCCAGTGAACCAGCTTTGATTGGCTAAAATGGATGTCTGTCAAAAGAACTGGAATAAGGGGGCAGTTTGCAGAGGCTTAGATACAAGATAATCAGAGGTAAAAAGTGTATTAATATAAGACTGTTGGTTATGCAAAACTAGGGAATGGGTAATAAAAGGGATTAACTATCTTTTTAAACAGTACAAATTCTGGTGTAGACTGTCCCTTTAATACACACTCAGACATGCACACACATGTAGGCATAAGTATACACACACACACACACACACATATCAACTCTCTCTTTATATATCTATAATACATATATACATGCACAATGTTCTTGTTGGAGGGCACTAACTGTTTACACACACACATCCATACACATACATAGGCATCCATACACACACACACACACACACACACAACATATAAATACCCTTTGTAGCTGCTAAATGTATTAAGAATTTGTATATACCTATAGTACACAAGCACATATAACTATATACACGTATTTTATTTATAGACTACTTTACGATATACATAGTAAAATACACACAGCTAAATATCCAGTAAACATGTAAATATATTATAATGTTATATATGTACTATAATAATACAGACATATAATGCACTATGCACACACTGGTGTATAATGCAGTATACAGACAGATAAGTATGTAGTGCAGCATAATCACATGCACGTAAATAAGCAGACAAAAAATACATAATGCAACATATACATCACTACATACAGCTGCATAGACGTGTGGTAAAGCATTGGCACTCATATAAAAAGCAGAATGCAAACAAATATGCAACCCGACATAGGGGATTACAAAAATATACAGATTTTAAGGAGCAAAGTAGTTGGAACCTGCATAGCAATACAATATACATTTTTAAATATACCTTTTAGAACACAGTTTTTACACACCTGTCACAGGTATATAAATTATGCAATGCATGGAAAACAAATCTTGCACACATCTGGAAAATGTAGCAAAGGGGCACATTCATACATAATGCAGCAAACACATACATTGTATATAATCCAGCAGGGATAAAGACGCAGAATCCAATATACAGACAGGTACACAATGCAGCACAAATAAGGTGTATAATGCACAACACACACATATTCACAATGCAATAAACACCCAAATAGGAGTAAATAATCCTAAATAGATATTTAGCTACAGACCCTGCCAGTCAATGAGGTAAACGTACAGTTTTGACCGTTAATAAGAATACACATACACTTCACCCTAGGGCTTAACAAATGTATATGAAATTGTTTAAGAGCCATGCACAAGTTTTTGTATACAGACATATGTAAAACAGCATAAGAATGAAACAATTAGACTGTAAACTTCTTGAGACAGGGTCTCCCATTATACTACCAGGGGCTAGGCTTCTTAGACTTCTTTTATTACACTGCTACGCTGTGTACTACAGAAACTGCATTCATATGATTATTGATTTCCATGTATAACAGAATAATGCTTCTGCCATTAATGTACAACACATGGCACAAGTTATAAGGGCCTAAAGTCATCTCTTACCAGTCAGTTTCTTGACAGGCTGAAGTCTCATACTGATAGCCTGGTGGGTGAGAAGTGGGGAGGACGGCAGAGAGCGGGACATGCCCTCCATCATGCGGATGTGCTGCATGCCTTCTGTGACAGGAAGAGGTGTAATAGGGTAATCTGGTTCAAAGGCGCAGTCGGTTTCCAAGGAGCAGCCACCTGCCGGCACAAAAAGGACCAAGGATATCAATTAAAAAATACACTACACATAAAAAGATTGTAATATCAAATGATCAACTATATAAATAAAAAAAAATCTACAATATACTTCCATTATTTATTTTGTCAGCTTTTCCTGTATATCCATTCTGAAATTGTGAGCTTTTCAGTTCCTGTTTGAAATGGAAGTGCAGAACACTGTTCTTTTCCACACAGCCATTGGCTGCACACTCTAGTGACATATTTATAACTGTCTCTAATTGACCACAACAGAGAAGGTAACCTAAGTTACAACATGGCAGCTCCCATTGTTTTATAGACACTTAAGCTTTACACTTAGTTTGCCAATACATAAACAGCTAATGAAAAACTTTAAAAAGTACATCTACATAGTATTCTCAGACTAATATTTTATTTGAATGCATCATTCTATCATTTATTTAGTGTTTAATGTCTCTTTAAAGGCACAAGAAACCCAATTTTTTTTCTTTCATGATTCAGATACCGCAAACAATTTTAAACTTTCCAATTTATTGGTATTATCACATTTGCTTCATCTTATTGACATGCAAGAGGTATACATATCCAGCCATCAAAGAGCAGCTAGCTTCTACCACTGCATTACTGCTCATGAGTCTACCTAGGTACTTTTTAACAAAGTAAATTAGATGTTAGAATTAAGATTACATTTTTTTTTTAAATTGCATGCTCTATTTGAATCATTAAATTACTTTACTGTTTCTTTAAACTGTTAAAATTACATTATTGTAACATTGCTCAAAAGTACTCAACTAACTTTTGAATTTGTGCATGACAGAGAGAAAGGGGAGGACGCAGGAGCCATTTATCACCTTGTTTGACTGTATCACGACATAGCAATAAATGACTGTTGTGTGACACACGGAGCAATGATTTAAAACTTTGATTGCCTATCACAGATGTTGACTTGATTTTAACCATTTGATTCCTTTAGACACACACTATTTTCTACCCTTCAAAAAATGCAGTCAGGGCACCAGGAACAACATTCTAGATGTACTGACAACCAATATTTGTTGAGCATTTGAATAAACTCATTATCCCAACAAACCCAAGGGTACCTATAAAAGCCAGCACAGGAAGTTTAATCCTGATGTATACTGCAACCCATGATGATCAATGTAAACAGCAAGCACATAAGACTAAACTGTTTAATGATCAATTTAAAAACTCAAAGTAATCAACTGCCAGCGTTGATGAAGATGAGCTTGATTTTGCTTTCCAAATCATAACTGAACAGAATAGAGGTAAGTGCTTATTTGTTAATTATATTAAAGGGACATTAAACACCAAGGGGCCCATTTATCAAGCTCCGTATGGAGCTTGAGGGCCGTGTTTCTGGCGAGCCTTCAGACTCGCCAGAAACACAAGTTATGGAGCAGCGGTCTAAAGACAGCTGCTCCATAACCTGTCCGCCTGCTCTGAGGAGGCGGACAGACATCGCCGCAATTCAAAATACGATCGGGTTGATTGACACCCCCCTGCTAGCGGCCGATTGTCCGCAAATCTGCAGGGGGCGGCGTTGCACCAGCAGTTCACAAGAGCTGCTGGTGCAATGCTGAATGCGGAGAGCGTATTGCTCTCCGCATTTAGCGAGGTCTGTCGGACCTGATTCCAAATGTCGGATCATGTCCGACAGGCCTTTCATAAATAGGCCACTAAATAAATGATAGATAGAATGAAGCATTCAAAGAAAATATTAGTCTGAGAATAACATGTAGATGTATGTTTTAAAGTTCCATTAACTGTTTTAAATATTGACAAAATAAGTATAAAGTTTAAGTGTCTATAAAACAATGGGAGCTACCATGTTGTAACTTAGGTTACCTTCTCTGCTGTGGCCAATTAGGAACAACAGTTAAAAAAAAAAAGGTCACTAGAGTGTGCATCCAATGGCAGTGTGGAACTTAAAGGGCCACTAAACCCAAAATCTTTCTTTCATGATTCAGATAGAGAATAGAAATTTAAACAACATTACAATTTACTTCTATTATTTATTTTGCTTCATTTTTTAGATATCCTTAGTTGAAGAAAAAGCAATGCACATGGTGAGCCAATCACACGAGGCTTCTATGTGCAGCAACCAATCAGCAGCTGCTGAGCATATCTAGATATGCTTTTCAGCAAAGAATATCAAGAGAATAAAACAAATTAGATAATATAAGTAAATTAGAAAGATGTTTAAAATTGCATTCTCTTTCTAAATCATGAAAGAAAAACTGTGGGTATCATGTCCCTTTAAAGGGACACTAAACCCAAATAATTTCTCTTTCGTGATTCAGATAGAGCATGCAATTTTAAGCAACTTTCTAATTTACTCCTATTATGATTTTTTCTTCGTTCTCTTGCTATCTTTATTTGAAAAAGAAGGCATCTAAGCTAAGGAGCCAGCCTTTTTTTAATTCAGGACCCTGGACAGCACTTGTTTATTGGTGGGTGAATTTATCCACCAATCAGCAAGAACAACCCAGGTTGTTCCCCAAAAATGGTCTGGTGTCTAAACGTACATTCTTGCTTTTCAAATAAAGATACCAAGAGAATGAAGAATATTTGATAATAGGGGTAAATTAGAAAGTTGCTTAAAATTGCATGCTCTATCTGTCAGGGTGCCAGGAAACAGACTGAGATGAGAAGTGCAAAAATAATCACACCTTTATTAATAACAAAAAATAATAAAAAGTCCACAAGTCAAATAACAAGCCAGGAGTCAAAACCAGAGCTGGCAGTCAGACGAGCCGAGTCAGGAGCCAAAGCGAATAGTCAGACGAGCCGGAATCAGGAACAAGGAAAACAGCAGAGTCAGGAACAAGCCAGGGATCAGGAACCAGGAAGGATGTCAGACAGCCAGGTAATACACAGGAACTCTCACAAACAGGTCTGAGACATCGCAAAGGCAAAGCATACTGAACAGAGGCCCTTTAAATAATAAGTGATGTCATCACAATTCTGAGACTGCTTCCTGTCTCACACAGATGATGCACACCAGCCTGGCCATAAAAGGAAGTGCAGGAAATGAGCAGCATCCCCCACAATGCACCAGAGTCAGGAAGAGAGGTGAGTAAAATGGCTGCCAGCAGCACATGGCAAACACAACAGGGAAAAACCCTGACACTATCTGAATCACAAAAGAAATTGAGTTCAGTTTCCCTTTAAATACCGGGTGGGCCGGGGACTCACTGTATCCAGAAAGAAAGAAATTTATCAGGTAAGCATAAATTTTGCTTTCTTTCCTTAGATACAGTGAGTCCACAAAGTCCTCAGTTACTGTTGGGAACCAATACCCAAGCAAAAGGATACGGAGGACTAGGGAGGGCTAAGACAGGAATAACGAAATAGAAGGCACCACAGCTTGCAGAACCTTTCCCCAAAAAGAGGCCTCAGCTGAGGCAAAAGTATCAAAATTTTGAAAAACTATGCAAAGATGACCAAGTAGCAGCCTTGCACATCTGCTCAACAGAAGCTTCGTTCTTGAAGGCCCAAGAAGAAGAAACAGCCCTAGTAGAATGAGCTGTGATTCTCTCAGGAGGCTGCTGTGAAGCGGTCTAATATGCAAAACGAATAACACTTCTCAACCAGAGAGAAAGAGAAGTAGCCGTAGCTTTCTGACCCTTACGTTTTTCCAGAAAAACAAACAATCAATACAGGACACTGATGAAAGTCCTTAGTCGCCTGCAAATAAAATTTTAGGGAACACACAACATCCAAGTTGTGCAACAGACGTTCCTTATGAGAAGAAGGATCGGGGCACAAAGAAGGAACCACAATCTCCTGATTAATATTTCTGTCCGACACAACCTTCGGAAGAAAAACTAACTTTTTGCGAAGAACAGCCTTATCGGCATGAAATATAAGATAAGTCGAGTCGCACTGTAAAACAGAAAGTTCAGAAACTCTTTGAGCAGAAGAGATAGCTGTAAGAAACAAAACTTTACAAGATAACTTAATATCTATAGAATGCATAGGCTCAAACGAGCCTGTTGCAAAACTTTAAGAACAAGATTAACGGCTAGATTACGAGTTTTTGTCAGTAAAGCTTGCGGTGCTAACGCTTCTTTTTTTCTCACCACTCACTTAAAACAACGCTGGTATTACAGGGTTTTTTTCAACCCGGCGTTATCCTCTAAAAAGTGAGCGTTGAGCAAAATTTAGCTCCACATCTCACTGTAATACCAGCGCTGCTTACGGTAGCGGTGAACTGGCTAAATGTGCTGTGGACGATTTCCCCATAGGAAACAATGGGGCAGATTCAGCTGGAAAAAAAACCTAACACCTGCAAAAAAGCAGCGTTCAGCTCCTAACCCAGCCCCATTGATTCCTATGGGGAAATACATTTTATGTCTACACCTAACACCCTAACATGAACCCCGAGTCTAAACACCCCTAATCTTACACTTATTAACCCCTAATCTGCCGCCCCCGACATCGCCGACACCTGCATTATATTTATTAACCCCTAATCTGCCGCTCCGGACACCGCCGCCACCTACATTATCCCTATGAACCACTAATCTGCGCCCCCGACACCTACATACTATTTATTAACCCCTAATCTGCCCCCCAATGTCGCCGCAACCTACCTACATTTATTAACCCCTAATCTGCCGCCACCATCATCACCGCTACTATATTAAATTTATTAACCCCTAAACCTAAGTCTAAACCTAAGTCTAACACCCCCCTAACTTAAATATAATTTAAATAAAACGAAATAAAATTACTACAATTAAATAAATTAATCCTATTTAAAACTAAATACTTACCTATAAAATAAACCATAAGCTAGCTACAATATAACTAATTGTTACATTTGTATCTATCTTACGGTTTATTTTTATTTTACAGGCAAGTTTGTATTTATTTTAACTAGGTACAATAGTTACTAAATAACTTCCTAGTTAAAATAAGTACAAATTTACCTGTAAAATAAATCCTAACCTAAATTACAATTACACCTAACACTACACTATCATTAAATTAATTGCCTAAACTAACTACAATTAAATACAATTGAATTAAATAAACTAAAGTACAAAAAAAACCCCACTAAATTACAGAAAATAAAAAAATAATCACAATTTTTTTAAACTAATTACACCTAATCTAATCCTCCTAATAAAATAAAAAAGCCCCCAAAAATAATAGATGCCGGCTGGATGAAGACTTCTTCCCATCTGGATGTCCTCTTCTGCCCGGATCGGATGAAGACTTCTGCCCCTCTGGAGGTCCACTTGTATCCGGCTGGGTGAAGACGTCTCAGGGTAGGGTGATCTTCAAGGGGTTAGTGTTAGGTTTTATTAAGGGGGGATTGGGTGGGTTTTAGAGTAGGTTTGGGTGTGTGGGTGGTGGGTTTTAATGTTGGGGGGTATTGTTGTTGTTTTTTTACAGGTAAAAGAGCTGATTACTTTGGGGCAATGCCCAGCAAAAGGCCATTTTAAGGGCTATTTGTAATTTAGTATACGGTAGGGAATTTTATTATTTTGGGGGGGCTTTTTTATTTTATTAGGGGGGATTACTGTAGGTGTAATTAGTTTAAAATTCTTGTAATTACTCTTTTATTTTCTGTTATTTAGTGTGTTTTTTTCCGTAATTTAGTTGATTTAATTTAATTGTATTTAATTGTAGTTAGTTTAGGGAATTAATTTAATTATAGTGTAGTGTTAGGTGTAATTGTAACTTAGGTTTAGGTTTATTTTACAGGTAAATTTGTACTTATTTTAACTATGTAGCTATTAAATAGTTAATAACTATTTAATAACTATTCTACCTAGTTAAAATAAATACAAACTTGCCTGTAAAATAAAAATAAATCCTAAACTAGCTACAATGTAATTATTAGTTATATTATAGCTAGCTTAGGGTTTATTTTACAGGTAAGTATTTAGTTTTAAATAGGAATAATTTAGTTAATTGTAGTAATTTTATTTAGTTTTATATAAATTATATTTAAGTTAGGGGGGTGTTAGGGTTAGGGTTAGGGTTAGACTTAGGTTTAGGGGTTAATAAATTTAGTATAGTGTCGGCGACATTGTGGGCAGCAGATTAGGGGTTAATAAATGTAGGTAGGTGCCTGCGATTTTAGGGACGGCAAATTAGGGGTTAATAAAATTTAACTAGTGTTTGCGAGGCGGGAGTGCGGCGGTTTAGGGGTTAATACATTTATTTAAGTGGCGGCGATGTCCGGTCGGCAGATTAGGGGTTAAAAACTTTAGTTAAGTGTTTGCGATGGTGGGGGGGGGGGGGGGGCGCGCTCGGTTTAGGGGTTAATAGGTAGTTTATGGGTGTTAGTGTACTTTTTAGCACTTTAGTTAAGAGTTTTATGTTACGGCGTTAGCCCATAAAACTCTTAAAGTATTACTTTCTGTTATAATTTTTAAGCTAAACAACTAACATATTAAAGTTAATAAAACAGAATTTATGCTTACCTGATAAATTACTTTCTCCAACGGTGTGTCCGGTCCACAGCGTCATCCTTACTTGTGGGATATTCTCTTCCCCAACAGGAAATGGCAAAGAGCCCAGCAAAGCTGGTCACATGATCCCTCCTAGGCTCCGCCTACCCCAGTCATTCGACCGACGGACAGGAGGAAATATGCATAGGAGAAACCATATGATACCGTGGTGACTGTAGTTAGAGAAAATAATTCATCAGACCTGATTAAAAAAACCAGGGCGGGCCGTGGACCGGACACACCGTTGGAGAAAGTAATTTATCAGGTAAGCATAAATTCTGTTTTCTCCAACATAGGTGTGTCCGGTCCACGGCGTCATCCTTACTTGTGGGAACCAATACCAAA
The DNA here is from genome assembly GCF_027579735.1 of Bombina bombina. NCBI lineage: Eukaryota > Metazoa > Chordata > Amphibia > Anura > Bombinatoridae > Bombina > Bombina bombina. Next base: position 1,179,573,445 of record NC_069499.1, on the reverse strand, counting down.
GCTTTAGGACACGGATGAAGAGAGGGAGCAAATCAGGTCACCTAAACGGAAGGCACCACAGCTTGCAAAACCTTTCTCCCAAAAATAGCCTCCGAAGAAGCAAAAGTATCAAATTTGTAAAATTTGGCAAAAGTGTGCAGAGAAGACCAAGTCGCTGCCATACATATCTGGTCAACAGAAGCCTCGTTCTTGAAGGCCCATGTGGAAGCCACAGCCCTAGTGGAGTGAGCTGTGATTCTTTCAGGAGGCTGCCGTCCGGCAGTCTCATAAGCCAATCGGATAATGCTTTTAAGCCAAAAAGAAAGAGAGGTAGAAGTTGCTTTTTGACCTCTCCTTTTACCAGAATAAACAACAAACAAAGAAGATGTTTGTCTGAAATCTTTAGTAGCCTCTAAATAGAATTTTAGAGCACGGACTACGTCCAAATTGTGTAACAAACGTTCCTTCTTTGAAACTGGATTCGGACAGAAAGAAGGTACAACTATCTCCTGGTTAATATTTTTGTTGGAAACAACTTTCGGAAGAAAACCAGGCTTAGTACGCAAAACCACCTTATCTGCATGGAACACCAGATAGGGCGGAGAACACTGCAGAGCAGATAACTCTGAAACTCTTCTAGCAGAAGAAATTGCAACCAAAAACAAAACTTTCCATGATAATAACTTAATATCTATGGAATGTAAGGGTTCAAACGGAACCCCTTGAAGAACTGAAAGAACTAGATTTAGACTCCAGGGAGGAGTCAAAGGTCTGTAAACAGGCTTGATTCTAACCAGAGCCTGAACAAATGCTTGAACATCTGGCACAGCTGCCAGCCGTTTGTGAAGTAAAACAGATAAAGCAGAGATCTGTCCCTTCAGAGAACTTGCAGATAATCCTTTCTCCAAACCTTCTTGTAGAAAGGATAGAATCTTAGGAATTTTTATCTTGTTCCAGGGGAATCCTTTAGATTCACACCAACAGATATATTCTTTCCATATTTTATGGTAAATTTTTCTAGTTACAGGCTTTCTAGCCTGAATCATAGTATCTATTACAGAATCTGAAAACCCACGCTTTGATAAAATCAAGCGTTCAATCTCCAAGCCGTCAGTTGGAGGGAGACCAGATTCGGATGTTCGAATGGACCTTGAACAAGAAGGTCCTGTCTCAAAGGTAGCTTCCATGGTGGAGCCGATGACATATTCACCAGGTCTGCATACCAAGTCCTGCGTGGCCACGCAGGAGCTATCAAGATCACCGAAGCCCTCTCCTGATTGATCCTGGCTACCAGCCTGGGAATGAGAGGAAATGGTGGGAACACATAAGCTAGGTTGAAGGTCCAAGGCGCTACTAGTGCATCCACTAGAATCGCCTTGGGATCCCTGGATCTGGACCCGTAGCAAGGAACCTTGAAGTTCTGACGAGACGCCATCAGATCCATGTCTGGAATGCCCCATAATTGAGTTATTTGGGCAAAGATTTCCGGATGGAGTTCCCACTCCCCCGGATGGAAAGTCTGACGACTCAGAAAATCCGCTTCCCAATTTTCCACTCCTGGGATGTGGATTGCAGACAAGTGGCAGGAGTGATCCTCCGCCCATTGAATTATTTTGGTCACTTCTTCCATCGCCAGGGAACTCCTTGTTCCCCCCTGATGATTGATATATGCAACAGTCGTCATGTTGTCTGATTGAAACCGTATGAATTTGGCCTTTGCTAGTTGAGGCCAAGCTTTGAGAGCATTGAATATCGCTCTCAGTTCCAGAATGTTTATCGGGAGAAGAGATTCTTCCCGAGACCATAGGCCCTGAGCTTTCAGGGGTTCCCAGACCGCGCCCCAGCCCACCAGACTGGCGTTGGTCGTGACAATGACCCACTCTGGTCTGCGGAAGCTCATTCCCTGTGACAGATTGTCCAGGGTCAGCCACCAACGGAGTGAATCTCTGGTCTTTTGATCTACTTGAATCGTCTGAGACAAGTCTGTATAATCCCCATTCCACTGTCTGAGCATGCACAGTTGTAATGGTCTTAGATGAATTCGTGCAAAAGTAACTATGTCCATTGCCGCAACCATCAATCCTATTACTTCCATGCACTGTGCTATGGAAGGACGAAGAACGGAATGAAGTACTTGACAAGAGCTTAGAAGTTTTGATTTTCTGACCTCTGTCAGAAAAATCCTCATTTCTAAGGAATCTATTATTGTTCCCAAGAAGGGAACTCTTGTTGACGGGGACAGAACACATTTTTCTTTGTTCACCTTCCATCCGTGAGATCTGAGAAAGGCTAGGACGATGTCCGTATGAGCCTTTGCTTTTGACAGAGACGACGCTTGAATCAGGATGTCGTCCAAGTAAGGTACCACTGCAATGCCCCTTGGTCTTAGAACCGCTAGAAGGGACCCTAGTACCTTTGTGAAAATTCTCGGAGCAGTGGCTAATCCGAATGGAAGTGCCACAAACTGGTAATGCTTGTCCAGAAAGGCGAACCTTAGGAACTGATAATGTTCCTTGTGGATAGGAATATGTAGGTACGCATCCTTTAAATCCACCGTGGTCATAAATTGACCTTCCTGGATGGTGGGAAGGATCGTTCGAATGGTTTCCATTTTGAACGATGGAACCCTGAGAAATTTGTTTAGGATCTTGAGATCTAAAATTGGTCTGAATGTTCCCTCTTTTTTGGGAACTATGAACAGGTTGGAGTAAAACCCCATCCCTTGTTCTCCTATTGGAACTGGATGAATTACTCCCATCTTTAACAGGTCTTCTACACAATGTAAGAATGCCTGTCTTTTTATTTGGTTTGAAGATAATTGAGACCTGTGGAACCTTCCCCTTGGGGGTAGATCCTTGAATTCCAGGAGATAACCTTGAGAAACTATTTCTAGTGCCCAAGGATCCTGAACATCTCTTGCCCAAGCCTGAGCGAAGAGAGAAAGTCTGCCCCCCACCAGATCCGGTCCCGGATCGGGGGCCATCCCTTCATGCTGTTTTGGTAGCAGTGGCAGGCTTCTTGGCCTGCTTACCCTTGTTCCAGCCTTGCATCGGTCTCCAGGCTGGTTTGGGTTGTGAAGTATTACCCTCTTGCTTAGAGGATGTAGAATTAGAGGCTGGTCCGTTTCTGCGAAAGGGACGAAAATTAGGCTTATTTTTAGCCTTAAAAGACCTATCCTGAGGGAGGGCGTGGCCCTTTCCCCCGGTGATGTCTGAAATAATCTCTTTCAAATCAGGACCAAACAGTGTTTTACCCTTGAAAGGGATGTTAAGCAATTTTGTCTTGGAAGACACATCCGCTGACCAAGACTTTAGCCAAAGCGCTCTGCGCGCCACGATAGCAAACCCTGAATTTTTCGCCGCTAATCTAGCTAATTGCAAAGCGGCATCTAAAATAAAAGAGTTAGCCAATTTAAGTGCTTGAACTCTGTCCATAACCTCCTCATACGAGGATTCTTTATTGAGCGACTTTTCTAGTTCTTCGAACCAGAAACACGCTGCCGTAGTGACAGGAACAATGCATGAAATTGGTTGTAGAAGGTAACCTTGCTGAACAAACATCTTTTTAAGCAAACCCTCTAATTTTTTATCCATAGGATCTTTGAAAGCACATCTTCTATAGGGATAGTAGTGCGTTTGTTTAGAGTAGAAACCGCCCCCTCGACCTTGGGGACTGTCTGCCATAAGTCCTTTCTGGGGTCGACTATAGGAAATAATTTCTTAAATATAGGGGGAGGAACAAAAGGTATGCCGGGCCTTTCCCACTCCTTATTTACTATGTCCGCCACCCGCTTGGGTATAGGAAAAGCATCGGGGGGAACCGGAACCTCTAGGAACTTGTCCATCTTACATAATTTCTCTGGAATGACCAAATTGTCACAATCATCCAGAGTAGATAATACCTCCTTAAGCAGTGCGCGGAGATGTTCTAATTTAAATTTAAATGTTACAACATCAGGTTCAGCTTGTTGAGAAATTTTTCCTGAATCTGAAATTTCTCCCTCAGACAAAACCTCCCTCCTGGCCCCTTCAGATTGGTGTGAGGGTATGTCAGAACAGTTATCATCAGCGTCCTCTTGCTCTTCAGTGTTTAAAACAGAGCAATCGCGCTTTCTCTGATAAGTAGGCATTTTGGATAAAATGTTTGCAATAGAATTATCCATTACGGCCGTTAATTGTTGCATGGTAATAAGTATTGGCGCACTAGATGTACTAGGGGCCTCTTGTGTGGGCAAAACTGGTGTAGACACAGAAGGGGATGATGCAGTATCATGCTTACTCCCCTCATTTGAGGAATCATCTTGGGCAATATCATTATCTGTGGCATCATTGTCCCTACTTTGTTTGGACACTATGGCACATTTATCACATAAATTTAAATGGGGAGAAACCTTAGTTTTCATACATATAGAACATAGCTTATCTGATGGTACAGACATGTTAAACAGGCTTAAACTTGTCAACAAAGCACAAAAAACGTTTTAAAATAAAACCGTTACTGTCACTTTAAATTTTAAACTGAACACACTTTATTACTGAATATGTGAAAAAGTATGAAGGAATTGTTCAAAATTCACCAAAATTTCACCACAGTGTCTTAAAGCCTTAAAAGTATTGCACACCAAATTTGAAAGCTTTAACCCTTAAAATAACGGAACCGGAGCCGTTTTTACATTTAACCCCTATACAGTCCCAGTTATCAGCTTTGCTGAGACCCAACCAAGCCCAGAGGGGAATACGATACCAAATGACGCCTTCTATAAGCTTTTTCAGTGGTTCTTAGCTCCTCACACATGCATCTGCATGCCTTGCTCTCCAAAAACAACTGCGCATTAGTGGCGCGAAAATGAGGCTCTGCCTATGACTAGAAAAGGCCCCCATCTGAAAAAGGTGTCCAATACAGTGCCTGCCGTTTTTTTAAAACAATCCCCAAAATTATAATAATTATTAAGAGTTATAATCTGCAAAATATGCTTAGCAAAGTAATCGTTTTAGCCCAGAAAAATGTCTACCAGTTTTTTAAGCCCTTATGAAGCCCTTTATTCTTTTACTTAATCTAAGAAAATGGCTTACCGGTCCCCATAGGGGAAATGACAGCCTTCCAGCATTACATAGTCTTGTTAGAAATGTGGCCAGTCATACCTCAAGCAGAAAAGTCTGCCAACTGTTTCCCCCAACTGAAGTTACTTCATCTCAACAGTCCTGTGTGGAAACAGCAATCGATTTTAGTAACGTTTGCTAAAATCATCTTCCTCTTACAAACAGAAATCTTCATCTCTTTTCTGTTTCAGAGTAAATAGTACATACCAGCACTATTTTAAAATAACAAACACTTGATTGAAGGATAAAAACTACATTTAAACACCAAAAAACTCTTAACCATCTCCGTGGAGATGTTGCCTGTGCAACGGCAAAGAGAATGACTGGGGTAGGCGGAGCCTAGGAGGGATCATGTGACCAGCTTTGCTGGGCTCTTTGCCATTTCCTGTTGGGGAAGAGAATATCCCACAAGTAAGGATGACGCCGTGGACCGGACACACCTATGTTGGAGAAACATTAATTAAAACCTACTGACCTATATTTTCTCTAAAACGAAGTTTCATAACGTTCTAAAAGTTATATCTTTTATTCGCCGATGATGTCATGTTATCCTGCCCACTATTTTCAGCACTGCATGTTCAAAATACTTAAACCAATAACTTTGTATTTAAAGCGCCATTTTGAAACCTAGGTATTGTAAACGGATTGGTACAGAGCAAAGGATACCCACGGAGTGGGTTTGGAAAACAATTAAATTTGCAGACAAGATTTCTGATATACGGTAGAGATATGTTAATGAAATGCTATTGATAAAAAGCGTATTTGGGGTAGTTAGTTAGTAACAGGCATAAAAAATATTTACTTACAGTGGCCCTTTAACTACTGACTTTTAAATGCGTTAGGAGTCTTGACAGGAGAGGGTGTACCGCTCACTTTTTCCAAGACTTGTAATAGGAAAATCCCATTAAAAAGATAGGATACGCAATTGACGTAAGGGGATTTGCGGTATGCTCGAGTCGCGGAGAAAAAGTGAGTGGTACACCTGTACCTGCCAGACTCTTAATACCAGCGGGCGTTAAAAAGCAGCGTTGGGACCTCTCAACGCTGCTTTTTAAGGCTAACGCAAGACTCGTAATATAGGCGTAAGACTCCATGGAGGAGCAACGGATTTAAACACATGCCTAATTCTAATCAATAACACAGAGAAACAAAAATCAGTGCAGTGAAAAGTGGGTGTTGTGGAGTAGCAAGCCATTACCATAGCAACATGCAGAGTGGAGTAGGAATAGTACGTATCCAAATAGTGTGTATTGCAAAAGCACTTATATTCATAAATGAATACATGCAATTAAAGTCCAGATGACAAAGACGAGTAATGTGGCAAACAATATTGTGAAAGATGAAAGTTCCAAAGTTTGGCTTACGGGGTTTAACTTACAGCCACATACTGTGGTATCCAACCCTGGTAATACAGGCGCAAAGAACCCCCTTAAGGACATAAACAACTTGTATTACCGTACTCTTCTGTCCGATGTGTGTGTCGTATGCTCAATCCAGCTTCAGTGTCACACTTTGCAGGATCTCCGCTGCAGCTTCTAATGTATGTCTCGCTCCAACTCTGCTCAGCTTAACTTCAAGTTACGCCCTGGCTCCTCCTCCGACCATGATGATACAGGTAGGACAGCCCTATCTAGCTACAGACCTAGATGTAGGAATGGAGTCCCAGTACTCCATATGTAGTAACATGAAAAAAATATATATTTTTTTTCCTCATTTGATTTTTTTAGTACACTAGAGTCATTTTCTATATTTTATAGATATTTGATTGTTATTGGCCACCATATTGATAGTAAGCTGAATCGCTACTTTATATCTTTTAGGTTGGCCTATATATATATATATATATATATATATATATATATATATATATATATATATATATATGTATTTCGTTACACTAAGTCTGATCTGCATTCATATTTTGTAGCTATATATCGCACTCTTTTAATAGTGTTACTATTAAGTATGTATATATATTGTATCTTGGCGTCTATCTTATCTCCATCTGCAGCTCAGGTATACTTCATATAGACATTCTAGAAGCGAGATTCACTTATAACAATATTACTTATATTTATTATGAGTTTTCTTGTCTTAGAGTTACAATCAATTAAGATGTATTAATTTGTTTATTTCTCTGTTTATTTACTCATTCATTGTTTTCCTTTACGATTTCCTTGGATGTATTAATTTTTCTTTTATGCATTTATTACATTCTACATTTTTGGCTCATATTTATGTTCTTAGCATGTAGCTTACATTTATAATTATGGTAACGATATGCTGAAGTGCCATTACTAACCATAGCACATATTATTTATAAACAGAGCACTTATAATTGTATGTATACCGAGCATCATCATCATTAAGGGTTAATATATGTGAGCACATGTTTTTAGGTACCTCCTAAGAGAGGAGTTAAGGGTTTTTAAATAGTTACACCTGTTAATATGCTTTATGTCTATGACTACAGCCTACATGGCATAAACCGGTCAGACGTTTTTGTGATAACTCACATATTTTTCTGTATGGAGTCTGCCACCACCGAAATTTTTAAGAATTCCATAAAGTTTTTTCACTTGTTTTAAAACAGCATTCTTCTGGCACTTTATTGTTCCTTGCTCAGACGCCACTGGGAACCTTTTTCATAATTCTAATCAAGGCCTGACAAAAAGATTGCACATCTGGCACATCCGCCAGACGCTTGTGCAGCAAAACAGATAAAGCAGAAATTTGTCCCTTTAAGGTACTGACAGATGAACCCTTCTCCAGACCCTCCTGGAGAAAAGATAAAATTCTTGGAATCCTGACCCTACTCCATGAGTATCCTTTGGATTCACACCAATGAAGATATTTACGCCATATTTTATGGTAAATCCTTCTAGTAACAGGCTTACAAGCCTGAATCATGGCCTCAATGACCGACTCAGAAAAGCCACGCTTAGATAAAATCAAGAGTTCAATCTCCAAGCAATCAGTTTCAGAGAAACGAGATTTGGATGAAGAAAAGGACCCTGAAGTAGAAGGTTCTTCCTCAGAGGGAGTCTCCACGGTGGGAGAGATGACAATTCCACTAGGTCTGCAAACCAGATCCTTTGAGGCCACGCAGAAGCTATTAGAATCACTGACGCTCTCTCCTGCTTGATACGAGCAATGACTCGTGGAAGGAGAGCAAATGTAGGAAAATGGTATGCCAACCTTTAGTTCCAAGGAACTGCCAGAGCATCTATCAGGAAGGCCTGAGGATCCCTCGATCTTGAACCGTACTTTGGATGCTTGGCGTTCTGTCGAGATGCCATCAGATCCAGTTCCGGTATCCCCCATTTAAAGGTTAATCTGCAGAATACCTCCAGATAGAGTTCCCACTCCCCGGGATGAAAAGTCTGTCCGCTCAGGAAATCTGACTCCCAGTGTCCACTCCTGGAATGTGGATGGCAGATAGAAAACAATTGTGAACTTCCGCCCACTGAATGATCCGATCCACCTCCTTCATGGCTAAGGAACTCTGAGTTTCTCCCTGGTGGTTGAGGTAAGCCACCGAGGTTATGTTGTCTGACTGGAACCTGGTAAACCGGGCAAAAGCCAGCTGAGGCCAAGGCATTGAAGATCGCTCTTAACTCCAAGATGTTTATAGGGAGAGCAGATTCTTCCTGAGACCAAAGTCCCTGCACCTTCAACGAGTCCCAGACTGCTCCGCAGCCCACCAGGCTGGCGTCCGAGGTCATAATCACCCATGAAGGTCTCCGATAGCATGTCCCCTGAGACAGATGTCCAGATAAGGCGCTACTGCAATTCCCCGAGACCGAATCACTGCCAAAAGAGCCCCCAGGATGTTTAAAAAAAATTGTGGGAGCTGTGGCAAGGCCAAAAGGAAGAGTCACAAACTGAAAGTGTCTGTCCAGAAAGGCAAATCTTAGAAATTTGTGATGATCCCTGTGAATGGGAACATGGAGGTACACATCCTTCAGGTCTTTGGTCGTCTTTGGCACTCTGAGAAACTTGTTTAGACACTTTAGATCTCGAATAGACCTGAACATTCCCTCCTTTTTGGGAACCACAAACAGATTGAAATAGAACCCCAGACCCTGTTCTTGAACTGGAACTATCACTCCCATAAGGGAAAGGTCCTGTACACATTTCAAGAAAGCCTCTCTTTTTATTTGGTCTACAGATAATCTTGAGAGGTGGAACCTGCCTCTGGGAGGAATGGTCTTGAATTCCAATTTGTAACCCTGGGATACTATGTCCACAGCCCACGGATCTGGAACATCTCATATCCATGCCTGAGAAAACAGAGAGTCTGCCCCCCACTTGATCCGATCCCGGATCGGGGGCGAACCCTTCATGCTGACTTAGACACAGCTGCGGGCTTCCTGGATTGCTTCCCCTTGTGCCAAGACTGACTGGGTTTCCAAAAAGTCTTGGACTGTTCCTGCTTGGCAGATGAGGGGGAAGACTTACTTCTGAAGTTACGAAAGGAACGAAAATTACTCTGACGTCCTTTCGGTCTATTCTTCTTGTTTTATGGCAGAAATGATCCTTTACCGCCAGTGATAACGGAAATAATTTATGCCAAAACCAAACCCAAACAAAGTCACCCTTCTAAGAAATTGCCAAAAGTTTAGACTTAGAAGAAACATCCACTAACCAAGACTTCAGCCATAACACTATGCACGCCAAGATGGCAAAACCAGATATTTTGGCTCCCAACTTGATGACTTGCAAAGAGGCATCAGTAATAAAGGAATTGGCCAACTTAAGAGCCTTGATCCTGTCTTGAATTTCTTCCAAAGGAGTCTCTGCTTGAAGAGACTCAGACAAGGCGTCAAACCAATAGGCCGCTGCAGTTGTTACGGTAGCAATACACACCGCTGGTTGCCATTGGAGACCCTGATGAATATACATCTTTTTAAAGTAAGCCTCCAGCTTCTTATCCATCGGGTCCTTGAATGAGCAACAATCCTCAATGGGAATAGTAGTTCTCTTAGCCAGGGTAGAAATCACCCCCTCCACCTTGGGCACCGTCTGCCAAGACTCCTTAAAGGAGTCAGCCACCGGGAAAAATTTTCTGAAAACTGGAGATGGAAAAAAAGGAATTCCAGGTCTCTCCCATTCCCGAGCAATGATCTCAGAAGCACGGTCTGGCACAGGAAACACCTCCACAGCGGAGGGAACATCAAAATATCTATTTAATTTGCTAGATTTTTTAGGGTTTACAACAACAGGAGTGTCGGAGTCATCCAAGGTAGCTAAAATCTCCTTTAACAAAACACGAAGGTGTTCAAGCTTAAATCTGAAGGAAACAACTTCAGCATCAGAAGAAGGAATTACACTATCCGAATCTGAGATCTCAACGTCAGAAGCTACCAAAGTATCTTTCTCTTCAGACTTATGAGAAATAGCAACTTGGTTAGTCTGGACTGGATCCGAAACCTTACTATCTGATTCTCTAATTTTCCTCTTGCGTCGCCCCTGAAGCTGGGGAATGGCAGCTAACACCTCAGATACCGCAGAGGATACCTAGGCCGCAATCTCTGCACGCAAAAATACTCCTCCAGGAGATTGAGAGGAACCACAAGGCACTGACTGTGCTAAGGCTTGGGACGCTTGAGGAGAAAGATGCGGCATTGCCTAAGCAGCATTAACCTGAGAGGTGGCTCAGTTACAAAAACTCTGTCCTTGTACATTTAAGTTCTCTGAACACAATCAGAACAAAAAGGTAATGGGGATTTAACAGTACTCTCTAAACAAAGCTTACATTCAGCAGGAGACAGAGTCTTGGTCCATCTTGCAAGAAACCAAAAAAAAAAAAAAAAATGTAATATTGTCCCTTTAAGATTCATTTCCAACAGCAACAGGGCAAAAAATAAATGTTTAAACAGAACTAAAATTCTTTAATGACTAAGCAATAGAGAAAATTATTGAGGCTTAGGGTATATTATCATCTAAAACAGGCAACTCTACACCTCAGCGTATCACTGAGGTGCCTACCTGCCCCCTCTGTAGTCCATTGCGTGTACACTGAAAATAACGAAGCATCTAATAACCGATCATTAACAGCTCTTGAGGGATCTCCCAACCGCTCCGCTGTGCGCTACTGCAATTCTCTTCTCACCAAACGCCACTGGTTGCCAGAGGAAGAGCTGCAAAAAGACACTTCCACTAACGGCTAAGTCGCTTCTATTATGAAAAGCGCACGCTGAGCAGGAAGATCTTAACCACCTCAGAAAGACCCGCCTCCTTCCTGTAACAGAGGCGCTCTGGTCTCAAAATAAAACTAAGTTGAATCACCCATTTGTCCTGCAAATACACATAGCCATTTCTAATAAAAATAGCATTTAAGCAAAAAAAAAAAAAATGAGTCACCAATAAAACACACCAGTCCAGTGGCTGCTCCCTGCCCCAATATTCCTGCAGCAGTAATACCAGTCCCAAATGTTGTGCAGACTTACATGATATAGTGCCAGACTTATTTTCTTCTATTTATATAAAGCAAGCAAAATGGCACTTACCTGCACCTCTGGCTGTCCGGCAGGAGGACAGCTCACCCGGTATCCAGCCTACTCTGGCTGTCTATGTTAGGGCAGCAACCTGTTAGGACAATGCAGTGAGGCCCACCCCACAAGTTCCTAACTGCTTTAAAGCCACCACAGCCCTGCTAAAGAGACTAACATTGAGTACAGCTAAACACAGATTGTCAGGAAAGAACAGAGCAAGCCTGCTCTGGCTTTAAAATAATAAAATCTTGATTGTAGAGAAATCATCAACAGACACCTAACTTCACCTCCTCCTTGCACTGAAGGCAAAGATAATTACTGGGGATTGTGGGAAGGGGGGGATACTTAAAGGGACACAATACGCTAAATCACTTAAAACTGATGCAGTATAACTGTAAAAATCTGACAGGAACATATAACCTGAGCATCTCTATGTAAAAAAGGAAGATATTTTACCTCACAATTTCCTCAGCTAATCATGGTAAGTTCTGTGTAAAAAGTTATACTTCAGCTGCTGCCCAGCTGCAGGTAAAAATAAAAATAAATGAAGAAATGAACAGCAGCCAATCAGCATCAACAGTGCTGAGGTCATGAACTGTTTTACTGTGATCTCATGAGATTTCACTTAAAGGGACAGTATACACTCATTTTCATATAACTGCATGTAATAGACACTACTATAAAGAATAAGATGCACAGATACTGATATAAAAATAAAGTATAAAACTGTTTAAAAACTTACTTAGAAGCTCTCAGTTTAGCTCTGTTGAAAAGGTAGCTGGAAAGCCCATTGCAAGTGGGAAATAAGAAGTTGGAGTAGGTAGCTGACGGTATTCTCATAAAATTTTGGGGCTTGGTTAGGAAAATCAGAGCAATGTTATTTAAAAATAAGCAAAACTATATAACTATATAAATAGATCATCTACAAAACATTTATGCAAAGAAAAAATGAGTGTATAATGTCCCTTTAACTCTCATGAGATTTCATAGTAAACGCCCTTAAACTGAATAGGGAAATAAGATGAGAGTGCACAAAGCTCGCCCCTTTGCCTGCCCCGGGACAGACATACTGATTTGCTGCATAGAAGTCCTTTATAATGGGATGTGGCTACTGAGCAATTTTTGAGGTAAAATATCTTTCTTTTTTACATAGAGATTTTAAGGTAATATTTTCTAGTCAGCTTTTTATAGCTATGCTGCATCACTTTCAATGTTTCAACATTTGGTTATAATGGTCCTTTAACAGCTTTGCTGTAGCTGCTCTTTGCCTCCTCCTGCTGGCCAGGAGTGATATTCCCAACAGTAATTGAGGACTCCTTGGACTCACCATATCTTAGGAAAGTTGCTTAAAATTGCATGCTCTATCTGAATCACAAAAGAAAAAAATTGGGTGCAGTGTCCCTTTAAGTGTTCTGCACTTACATTTCTAACATAACAGGAACTGAAAACCTCAGACTTTCATGGAATTACAAGAAGGGGGACAAAATAAATAATGAAAGTATATTTTAGTTTTTATATATATATATATATATATATATATATATATATATATATATATATATATATATATATATATATATATATATATATATATATATATATATATATATATATATATACATACACACACATACATACATACACTATTTATCATTTTATATAACCATCTCAAAGAGCTTAAAGGGCAACTAAACCCAAAATCTTTCTTTCATGATTCAGATAGAGAATAGAAATTTAAACAACTTTACAATTTACTTCCATTATTTATTTTGCTTATTTTTTTTAAATAGCCTTAGTTGAAGAAAAAGCAATGCACATGGTGAGCCAATCACACGATGCTTCTATGTGCAGCAACCAATCAGCAGCTAGTGAGCATATCTAGATATGCTTTTCATCAAAGAATATCAAGAGAGTAAAACAAATTAGATAATATAAGTAAATTAGAAAGATGTTTAAAGTTGCATTCTCTTTCTAAATCATGAAAGAAAAAACGTGGCTGGCATGTCCCTTTAATGTACATTTAAGGAAAACATAGCATAGAAAAAGGTAAGCTTCTATCAGCAACAATAGGGCAATATGGATAATGTCGGCATCACAATAATCTGTTATACTGTAGGCTACTTAGACTATGATACCTGAGATGCATATACACCGCTAGGTAACCTATTAATGCCGTTCTGTACCTATTGCTGAAAATATGTAACCCTGGGCCGCGGACAGGTAAATGTCAAACAAAATAGTAACACATCCACAAAGCTGCAATCGGCAGCTTGTCACAGCATGATTAACAAATTACATCACTGTTTTCCGAGTGATTCTGTGATCTTGCTCAGTCCCTCAATCCTTTATACTTTCATAAGCTTTCTTATGTAGATTACCCATCTATAGTAGAAGGCAAGATAATTAATATTGATCAAATATGCATCAACAATGGCATGTCAGCTGTGGCACGGGAGTTGAGCAAAGCTGATAAACCCTTTAAGTGAGTACAGCGTCACATGGTTGTTATCTGCATAATGTATTTAGTGCAGACAATGAAAATGTGTCATCAAGAGGAGGGGGAGGGAGCGGAGGCACTTTTACAACTGCTCCCAGCCCCCTCCCCTGCTCATGAGCCAGAGGAAAGGAAAGAGATTACCCTGTGAGTGAATATGGCAGACACAGTGTTAAAGGAATAGTCTACTTGAAAAGATAGATAACGCCTTCACTAGTCCTTCCCCAGCTTTGCAAAACTAACATTGTTATATTAATATAACTTATAACTTCTAAAACTCTAAACCTCTGCCTGATTCTAAGCCCCCGAAGGCCACCTCTTATCTTGGTACATTTTATTAGCATTACACAGCAAGACAGTGCTAGTTAATGTGTGCCATTAAGATAACACTGTGCTCACTCCTGTAGAGATATGCATGAGACAGCCCTGATTGGCTAAAATGCAAGTTTGTAAAAATCACTGAGAAAGGGGGCAGTCTGCAAAGGCTTAAATTCAAGGTAAAGAGTATGTTACTATAACAGTGTTGTTTATGCAAAGCTGGGGAATGGGTAATAAAGGAATTATCTATCTTTTTTGTAATGATGATGGTCCACAGTCCTCCATAACATGTGGGATATATTTCCCACCACTAGGGGGAGGTCAAGAACCCACACAACAGCTTAAAAGCCCTCCTACCTCTCTCTTAGGTTAATGTATAGCCAAGTAGAGAATAGGAATCATATAGGTAGGTAAGATAAAGCAGGGTCTGTAGAGGTGTCACTTATAGGGACAGTAAAGTCAAAACTAAACTTTCATGATTTAGATAGGGCATGCAATTTTAAACAACTTTCCAATTTACTTTTATCATCAAATTTGCTTTGTTCCCTTGGTGGTATTTTTGAAAAGCTAAACCTAGCTAGGCTCAAACTGATTTCTAAACAGTTGAAAACCGCCTCCTAGCTCAGAGCATTTTGAAAGCTTTTCACAGTTAGACTGTGCTAGTTCACATGTGTCAAATAGATAAAATTGTGCTCACTCCCGTGAAGTTATTTAGGAGTCTTCACTGATTGACTACACTGCATCTCTGTCAAAGGCACTTAGATAAGGAGGCTGTCTGCAAAGGCTTAGATACAAGGTAATCACAGAGGTAAAAAGTATATTAATATAACTGTGTTGGTTATGCAAAAACAGGGAATGGGTAATAAAGGGATTATCTATATTTTTAAATAAGAAAAATTTTGGTGTAGACTGTCCCTTTAAACTGTTGCACAAAAATATAAACAGGTGGTGCCTGAGGACCATCATCAGTTCAAAAGAAAATAATTTATCAGGTAAAAAGCATACATTTAGTTTTCTTTTGTAAATTGATGATTGTCCTCCATAACGAGAGAGAGAGAGAGAGAGAGAGAGAGAGAGAGAGAACCAACAAATAAGTAGAATAAGTAGAATGCCTGCTCCTAGCAGTTGTCAAGTTCTACTGGTAGAGAAAAATATCTTAGGTGTTATCAATAAATAGGAAAGCTAGTCCTAAAAGGAGAAAAAAGAATACCAGGAAATACCAGCCACAATAGACATATATAGAACAGGGAAAAGGGAAATAAACAAAAGTCCTAGACGGTGAAATGGAATCATGTGTGTTTATTTAACAAATAATCCCTAACTATAAAAAATTATAAGCATGTGCTTACTCAAATAAATAAACTAAAATGACAAAAAAATAATTAAACATGGAGCCAGTACTCACAAATATTTATAAGTGGAAAGCCCTGTGTAAACACAGAGCAACAGCTGGTAGCGTCATTAAAAAAGGAATGAGAGAAAGAAGAAGATAGCAGGAATGTGAAACCAACTGTAACTGTGAGTAACCAGCCAGGGGGACCCTTTCATTCAGGTACAAATCCCCAAATGCAGAAGTCTAAAATACAAACTTATTCTGAAATCCAAAATTTGTAATTAATATTTAAAAAATATTATCAAAAATTACTATTTTTTTTCCTACCAGTAAGTTGCAATCTTCTCTGCCTGTATATTTGGTTTGGTTTTTGTGTTCTATAATGCAAATAATACTCTCTCTCTAAATATAAATATCTCTAAAACAAATATTAAAGGGACAGTAAAGTAAACTTAAATGGACTGGATAGAACATCAACTTTCCACTCTACTTCTATAATCAATTTTGATTAGTTCTCTTAGTATTCTCTGTTGACTAATAATTGTAGGTGAGCACATGTCTTTAGCCACCTGGCAGCAGTGGTTGCAGCAATGTTGATAGAATACAAAAACTTCTGCCCTAGAATGCTACAGACACTCTATCACCTAGATTAGGAGTTTTGCGTTAGAGGATGTGTGGTGCTAACGAGCCGTTATCCCTCACCGCTCATTTACCTACAGCGCTGGTATTACGAGTTTTCAGAAACCCATCGTTAAAAGACAAGAAGTGAGTGTTGAGCAAAATTTTGCTCATTACCGCCCTCCAATACCAGCGCTGCTTAAATCAGCGGTGAGCTGAAAGAAAGTCTAACACCTGCAAAAAAGCAGCGTAAAACTCCCTAACGCAGCCCCATTGATTCCAATGGGGAAATAAAATTTATGTCTATACCTAACACCCTAACATGAACCCCTTCTCTAAACACCCCTAATCTTACACTTATTAACCCTAATCTGCCGCCCCGACACCTGCATTATATTATTAACCCCTAATCTGCTGCTCCGGACACCGCCACGCCACCTACATTATACTTATGAACCCTTAATCTGCTGCCCCCAACATCGCTGACTTCTACATTATATTTATTAACCCCTAATCTGCCACCCCCAATGTCGCTGCCACCTAGCTACACTTTCTAACCCCTAATCTGCCGCCCCCAACATTGCCGCCACTATAATAAACATATTAACCCCTAAACTGCCGCACTCCCGCCTTGCAAACATTAGTTAAGTATTATTAACCCCTAATCTGCCGGCCCTTACATCGACGCCACCTACCTACATTTATTAACCCCTAAACTGCCACCCCCAATGTCGCCACCACTATATTAAAGTTATTAACCCCTAAACCTAACACCCCCTAACTTAAATATAATTTAAATAAATCTAAATATATATTCCTATCATTAACTAAATTATTCCTATTTAAAACTAAATACTTACCTGTAAAATAAACCCTAAGCTAGCTACAATATAACTAATAGTTACATTGTAGCCAGCTTAGGATTTATTTTTATTTTACAGGCAAGTTTGTATTTATTTTAACTAGGTAGAATAGTTATTAACTATTTAATAACTACCTAGCTAAAATAAAAACAAATTTACCTGTAAAATAAAACCTAACCTAAGTCACACTAACACCTAACACTACACTACAATTAAAAAAATTCCCTACATTAAATACAAAAGGGCCTTTTGTGGGGCATTGCCCCAAAGTAATCAGCTATTTTACCTGTAAAAGAAAACACAATCAACCCCCCCCCCCCAACAGTAAAACCCACCACCCACACAACCAACCCCCCAAATAAAATACTATCTAAAAAAACTAAGCTCCTCATTGCCTTGAAAAGGGAATTTGGATGGGCATTTAGCTCTTTTGCCGCCCAAACCCTAATCTAAAAAATAAAACCCACCCAATACACCCTTAAAAAAACCTAACACTAACCCCCTGAAGATAGACTTGCCGGGAGACTTCTTCATCCAAGCCGGACGAAGTGGTCCTCCAGACGGGCAGAAGTCTTCATCCAAGCTGGGCAGAAGTGGTCCTCCAGAGAGGCAGAAGTGGTCCTCCAGACGAGCAGAAGTCTTCATCCAGACGGCATTTTCTATCGTCATCCATCTGGCGCGGAGCCGGACCATCTTCAAGACATCCGACGCAAAGCACCCTCTTCATCCGACAACTAAAACAGAATGAAGGTACCTTTAAGTGAAGTCATCCAAGATGGCGTCCCTTAGATTCCGATTGGCTGATAGAATTTTGAAGTTGAATCCTATTGACTGATCCAATCAGCCAATAGGATTGAGCTCGCATTCTATTGGCTGATTGGAACAGCCAATAGAATGCAAGCTCAATCCTATTGGCTGATTGGATCAGCCAATAGGATTGAACTTCAATCCTATTGGCTGATTGCATCAGCCAATAGGATTTTTTCTAACTTAATTCCGATTGGCTGATAGCATTCTATCAGCCAATAGGAATCTAAGGGACGCCATCTTGGATGACGTCACTTAAAGGTACCTTCATTCTGTTTTAGTCGTCGGATGAAGAGGATGCTCCGCGTCGTATGTCTTGAAGATGGACCCGCTCGGCGCCGGATAGATGAACATAGAAGATGCCATCTGGATGAAGACTTCTGCCCGTCTGGAGGACCACTTCTGCCCAGCTTGGATGAAGACTTCTGCCCGTCTGGAGGACCACTTCGTCCGGCTTGGATGAAGAAGTCTCCCGGCAAGTCTATCTTCAGGGGGTTAGTGTTAGGTTTTTTTAAGGGTGTATTGGGTGGGTTTTATTTTTTAGATTAGGGTTTGGGCAGCAAAATAGCCAACTGCCCTTTTAATGGCAATGCCCATCCAAATGCCCTTTTCAGGGCAATGGGGAGCTTAGGTTTTTTTTAGATAGTATTTTATTCGGGGGGTTGGTTGTGTGGGTGGTGAGTTTTACTGTTGGGGGGGTTGTTTGTATTTTTTTATAGGTAAAAGAGCGGATTACTTTTGGGCAATGCCCCGCAAAAGGGCCTGCCCTGCCTTGAAATAAGCCTTTAAAAACAAAAGCTTCAATCAGGATGGCAAAGAAATGGCACAGGCTTCCTAACCTTTTCTGGAACCAGAAAAACAGCAGATAGACTAAAAGTCTTCTGAAATCCTAGTAACCTCGATATAGAATTATAAAGCTCTTACCACATCCAAAGGATGCAAAGAACTCTCAAATAATTCTTTAGGATTAGGACACAAATAAGGAACAACAATTTCTCTACTAATGTTGTTGTGAATTTGAACCTTAGGAAAAAAAGAAGTCCACAAAACAACTTATCTTGATGAAAATATTAGATATGGAGACACACAAGAGAGAGCTTATAAATCAGAAACTCTTTTAGCAGAAGAGATAGTAAAAAGAAACAACACTTTCCAAGAAAGTAGATAATCTTCACCCCTAATAAGATTCCAAAAAGGAGAAATTAATAAATGAACAGGCTTGATACCAACCAAAGCCTAAACAAAACAGTGAATATCGGGAAGTTTAAACAGGCTCTCTAGAAAATAAAACAGAAAGCACAGAGATTTGTCCCTTCAAAAAATTTGCAGACAAACTTATCCAAACCATTCTGAAAAACTAAAATCCTAGGAATTCTAAAAGAATGCCAAGAGAATTTATGAGAAGAACACTATAAAAAATATAGGTTTTCCAAACGTGATAATACATGTTCCTTGAAACAATAAGCATGCAAAATAGTGAAAAAAACTGAGTCAGAGAAACCTCTATGACTAAACACTAATCAATTTCCATACCCCCAAATTAGTATTTTGAGATCCCGATGGAAAAATAGCCCCTAAAACAAGAGGGCTGGCCAAAGAGAAAGCGGCCAAGGATGGCAACTGGACATCCGAACAAGATCCACATACCTTACCTGTGTTGCCATGCTGATGCTATCAGAAACACATGACACTGTGCTCTTGGAAATCACCTTTGGAAGAAAAGAAAAAAAAAAAAGGTGGAAAGATGTAGCCAGGTTGCAAAACCAAGACACTGCTAACGCATCCACCATCTCCACCTGAGGATCCCTGGACCAGAAAAGGTACCTGGGAAATTGAGAAAACACATCTGTATAGACACACCACTCTCCCGGATGTAAAGACTGATGGCTGAGATAATCCA
Organism: Bombina bombina; assembly: GCF_027579735.1. Taxonomy (NCBI): domain Eukaryota; kingdom Metazoa; phylum Chordata; class Amphibia; order Anura; family Bombinatoridae; genus Bombina; species Bombina bombina. The sequence continues at coordinate 1,179,553,537 of NC_069499.1, read as the reverse complement.
CCTCCCAAATGTCTAAAATCATAGAAAATAGACATGAGATGAATTCCATCTAAGAACGTATTTAAGATACTTCTTAATTGCTAAGGAACTACGAGTCCCTATTGTTGATCGACATATGTCACAGTTGTGATATTGTCTGTCTGAAAGCAAAAAATGAAAAAGTTCTCTCCTAAAAGAGCTCAAGCCTGAAAGAGCTCTGAAAAAGTAGCACAGAGTTCTAAAATATTGATTGGAAACTTTGCCTCTTGACCCTCAGACAGCTCCCCAACCTGTAAAACTTGCATCCATTAAGAATACAGTCCAGGAAGGATGAACAAAAAGAGGCCCCCTGAATAAAATGATGATAGACTAATCACCAAAACAGAGAGAAGAGTATTAGGATTTAAAATATCAACTGTGATATCTAAAAACAATCCCTGTATCATTTATTCAGAATTCCAAGCAAAAAGAAATCTCAGATGAAAAACGAGCAGGAATCATGCCCGATGCTGCAGTTATGAGACCTAAAACTTCCATGCACATAGCCACTGAAAGAAATATTCTAGATTGTAAGTTAGACAGGCTAACGCCACTTACAATTGACTTTTGTCCGATAAAGACATGAACACAGAATCCATCTAGAAACCCAAAAAGTGACCCTTGTCTGAGGAATCACGAAACTCTTAGGTAAATTAAATCCTCTAACCATGTCTTGAAGAAACAAAACTTAGTTGATTCATGAGGGATTCTACAAAAAGAAAAGTCCATCTATTTGAATACTGCTCTTTCATATGTATGTATTGGGTACTTGTAAAGTGCGTCTAATCACCCGTAAGGGACTCAAGACGCTGCTCATTTAATCAACCTCGCTGGGAATCAAACCTGCAACCCTCAGGTTGCCACAGAGCTCAGCCACAGTGCATTAGCATGTGAGCTATCTGTCCGGCTTTAATAAAAGAAAAGTTTAAGCTAATACCAAGATACCATCTAAATAAGGAAGTACCACAATACCCTACTGTCAGAAGAAGTGATCTCGCATTCTATAGAATGATCCAATCAGCCAATAGAATGCAAGCTCAATTCTATTGGCTGATTGGATCAGCCAATAGGATTTTTCCTACCTTAATTCCGATTGGCTGATAGAATCCTATCAGCCAATCGGAATTCAAGGGACGCCATCTTGGATGACGTAATTTAAAGGAACCGTCATTCGTTGTGTAGTCGTCGGTCTGGATGGATGCTCCGCGTCGGCTGGCTTTAAGATGGACCCGCTCCGCTCCGGATGGATGAAGATAGAAGATGCTGTCTGGATGAAGACTTCTGCACATCTGGAGGTCCTCTTCTGCCCGGATCGGATGAAGAATTCTGCCCCTCTGGAGGGCCACTTGTGCCCGGCTGGGTGAAGAAGTCTCACGGTAGGGTGATCTTCAAGGGGGTAGTGTTAGGTTTTATTAAGGGGGAATTGGGTGGGTTTTAGAGTATGGTTGGGTGTGTGGGTGGTGGGTTTTAATGTTGGGGGGTATTGTATTTTTTTTTACAGGTAATAGAGCTGATTACTTTGGGGCTATTTGTAAATTAGTATAGGGTAGGGATTTTTATTATTTTGGGGGGCTTTTTTATTTTATTAGGGGGTTTAGATTAGGTGTAATTAGTTTAAAATTCTTGTAATTATTTTATTTTTTTCTGTAATTTAGTAGGTTTTTTTTTCGTACTTTAGTTTATTTAATTTAATTGTAATTAATTGTAGGTAATTTAGTTAATTTATTTAATGATAGGGTTATGTGTAATTGTAATTTAGGTTAGGATTTATTTTACAGGTAAATTTGTATTTATTTTAACTAGGTAGTTATTAAATAGTTAATAACCATTTAATAACTATTCTACCTAGTTACAATAAATACAAAGTTGCCTGTAAATTAAAAATAAACCTTAAGATAGCTACAAATGTAACTATTAGTTATATTGTAGCTATCTTAGGGTTTATTTTATAGGTAAGTTTAGGGAATTAATTTAAGTATAGTGTAGTGTTAGGTGTAATTGTAACTTAGGTTAGGTTTTATTTCACAGGTACTTTTGTATTTATTTTAACTAGGTAGTTTATTAAATAGTTAATAACTATTTAGTAACTATTCTACCTAGTTAAAATAAATACAAACTTGCCTGTAAAATAAAAATAAACCCTAAATGATACAATTTAACTATTAGTTATATTGTAGCTAGCTTAGGGTTTATTTTATAGGTAAGTATTTAGCTTTAAATACGAATAATTTAGTTAATTATAGTAATTTTATTTATATTTATTTAAATTATATTTAAGTTAGGGGGTGTTAGGGTTAGACTTAGGTTTAGGGGTTAATAAATTTAGAATAGTGGCGGCGACGTTGGGGGCGGCAGATTAGGGGTTAAGAAGTGTAAGTAGATTGCAACGACATTGGGGAAGGCAGATTAGGGGTTAATAAAAATAATGTAGGTGTTGGCGATGTTGGGGGCAGCAGATTAGGGGTTCATAAGTATAATGTAGGTGGTGGCGGTGTCCGGAGCGGCAGATTAGGGGTTAATAATATAATGTAGGTGTCGGCGATGTCAGGGGTGGCAGATTAGGGGTTAATAAGTGTAAGATTAGGGGTGTTTAGACTCGGGGTTCATGTTAGGGTGTTAGGTGTAGACATAAAATGTATTTCCCCATAGGAATCAATGGGGCTGCGTTAAGGAGCTTTACGCTGCTTTTTTGCAGGTGTTAGACTTTTTTCAGCCGGCTCTCCCCGATGATTCCTATGGGGAAATCGTGCACGAGCACGTTACACCAGCTCACCGCTAACATAAGCAGCGCTGGTATTAGAGTGCGGTAAGGAGCAAAATTTTGCTCAACGCTCACTTCTTGTCTGGGTTGTAAAAACCCGTAATACCATCGCTGTCTGTAAGTGAGCGGTGAGCATAAACTGCTTGTTAGCACTGCACAGCCTCTAACACCAAACTCTTAATCTAGGTGATTGCTAGCATAAAACATGATAAATAAATGCCACATAATTGAGCTGAAGAAATAACAACAGCTTAAAAAAAAATGAAAAGAACACACTTAGCTTTCTAGAATTGTAAATGTAACTGAAAAAGAAAAATAACATTAGGCAAAACATTCAATTTCCACAATGTAACAGTTTCAGTAGAGAAAAACAAAAGTAGACATAATAGCTTTCAAAGTTCATGAAAACAGCGAGCAATAGAGGGAGAGGGGTAAAATAACTGAAATTTGGCGCCAAGAATGAAGCATTACGCCAAAACAACTAGCGTCAACAAAGACGCAGGAAATGATGAAATTTGCGCCATAAAAGGCGCAACTTCGTGCCAAATATTACGCAATAAAAAACAGCATTTTGCGCCCTCGAGAGCCTAGGTTTTTGCCCGCAAAAAAAGAAAGTCAAATTAGAAAACGACAGAACCCCAGGTAAGAAAAAGTTTAAATAAGCTTCCCAAACATGATTCCTATACTTAAACTGTTTAGACTGCAAAGGGAAATACACAAAGACCTGACTCATGGCAAATATAAGTAAAATACATATATTTAAAACTTTATATTAATACATAAAGCACCAAACCATAGCTGAGAGTGTCTTAAATAATGATACATACTTACCGAAAGACACCCATCAACATGTAGCAGATAGCAAAACCAGTACTGAAAACTATCAGCAGATGTAATGGTTTATAAGAGTATATTGTCGATCTGAAAAGGGAGGTAGGAGATGAATCCCTACGACCGATAACAGAGAACCCTTGAAAAGATTTCCCGCGAGGAAAACCATAAAATCAATAGGCGATACTATCTTCAGATCCCTCTGACAAACAATGTACTCTGAGAGGAATTGGGCTTCAGAATGCTTAGAAGCGCTTATAGAAGAAATCATAAAAAAACAAACAAGCACAAACTTACTTCACCACCTTCAGAGGAGGCAAAGTTTGTAAAACTGAATCGTGGGTGTGGTGAGGGGTGTATTTATAGGCATTTTGAGGTTTGGGAAACTTTGCCCCTCCTCGTAGGATTGTATATCCCATACGTCACTAGCCTATGGACTCTTGCCAATTACATGAAATAAAGATGGCTTCCAGTGTTGTGTACATCACAGCAGAGAATCTATGTGTGGAGTATATCGACAACCAAACAGGAAGAGTCTAAACTCCTTCAATGAGAGTGATTCTGTCACTGCCCCATACTCCAATCCCCTGTCTGTCTCTCAGTAGTAGTTCTCTGAGTGGAAAATGGGCCTTAAATCGGTCTTCTCAACAAAGAATCTAAAGCACCTCAATTCTCTAGCATCCTTCTGTGAGGTAAAGAAAACACTAGACTACCAGAGAGGTGGGAGAGATTAAGCTTCCTTAGAGCTTTAGAAATATTTGCCTCCCCCTAGTGGTAAGGAGTTAAATTTCAGGAGTAATGGCTTGTGGACTCACCACCTTAGGAAGAAAAAAAAAATTCTAACAACCAATATGCTTACTGCATGCCTAGATCTGCTCTAGTCATGCAGTATTTTTTCAAAGTACAACTACCTTAAGTAGAATCCTTTTACTAATACTCCTCAAGGCACATTAACAGGCCAGATTTTTCAGAATTACCTTCGGTGAGAGCAGGTTAATAATCATGGCTACTGATCAGCTGATTATTTTCAGATATTCTGAAACTCTGGCCTGTTAGTGTGGAATTGAGACACAGTTCATAGTGTATACAGCATTATTTTGTTCAGTTTATTTTATTCTCCTTGTATAAACAAAATTAGCAGACATTACAAGTCTGAAAGAAAGTTTCAGTTGATTACCAAATATTTTATAAACCCTACTAGCTACACCAGTGAGAAGCACAAAAGGGACATTTCGCCAGGAACTGTAAATATAATTATCTTTATTGTCCCAAAAGTAAAAGAAGGCAAAGATAAAACTAACTCTAAAAACTTAGGCATGTACAAAAAGAACTGCAAACTCAATTCAGAGACATGATTTGCCCTACCTTGTGCTGCACGGCCGTGGCGGGAGTCTACGCTGTGCTGCCTCCTGTCTTGTTGCTCCTCACTCCCTCCATCTGGCAAAGAAAAACAATATTTATCAGCAACCCTGCACACAATAATTTAGGGAATTGTACATTACAGTTTGTTTTACAAACTAAAACTTTTAAAAAAGTTTGTCTGAGCAGGGAATGGTTCTCCCATAACCAAGACATAAGGGGCTGATTAAATTGTAAGTGATTGGAGAAACTCAGTCATAGTATTTGTGCTCATTCACCTACACCTTTTAGTCCCAGGGAGAATATAGAAACAATGTTAACAATATGAACATTTCATCAATGAACCATTACTGATCTGGGGTGTTTATCATGTTCGTTATCAAATTACAATGACCATAAACAACTACATGATGACAGATTCATTGATTAGGTCTACATTTATAACTTGATGCTACTTTTATTGTTAAGATTTATTCAAACAGTTGGTTAGAAAAACACTTTTTACTCGCTGAATGGTACATTGGCATTGCATTATTAAACTAAAGTTCACTTTGTGTTGTAGTGTGAGTGCAAAAAACGCCCCAAGAATTCAGGAAAGGTTTGTTATGCTTTACGAGCAACAGAGTAATATCAGGGGCAGATCATTGTAGGGTCCACTTATACAAGCACAAACCATTGGTTTCACCCTGGACTTGAGTTGGCAGTAATTTCTGAAGAAGGCTATATAATAATATGCATGCACACAGCATTGCAAGGCTGTAATACAATGCTCTCTTAGTGTATATTGGTTAGACTCACAAATAAAAACATAATTTATGCTTACCTGATAAATTCCTTTCTCCTGTAGTGTAGTCAGTCCACGGGTCATCATTACTTATGGGATATTAACTCCTCCCCAACAGGAAGTGCAAGAGGATCACCCAAGCAGAGCTGCTATATAGCTCCTCCCCTCTACGTCACACCCAGTCATTCGACCAGGAACCAAACGAGAAAGGAGAAACTATAGGGTGCAGTGGTGACTGGAGTATAATTAAAAAATTTAGACCTGCCTTAAAAAACAGGGCGGGCCGTGGACTGACTACACTACAGGAGAAAGGAATTTATCAGGTAAGCATAAATTATGTTTTCTCCTGTTAAGTGTAGTCAGTCCACGGGTCAGCTTTGGTATTGTTATCCCATAAGTAATGATAAGTACACGGATGACGGGAGGGACAGGCAGGACCTTTACACGGAAGGAACCACTGCCTGAAGAACCTTTCTCCCAAAAACAGCCTCCGAAGAAGCAAAAGTGTCAAATTTGTAAAATTTGGAAAAAGTATGAAGAGAAGACCAAGTTGCAGCCTTGCAAATCTGTTCAACAGAGGCCTCGTTCTTAAAGGCCCACGTGGAAGCCACAGCTCTAGTAGAATGAGCTGTAATCCTTTCAGGAGGTTGCTGTCCAGCAGTCTCATAGGCTAAACGTATTATGCTACGAAGCCAAAAGGATAGAGAGGTAGCAGATGCTTTTTGACCTCTCCTCTGTCCAGAATAAACGACAACAGGGAAGAAGTTTGTCGAAAATCTTTCGTTGCCTGTAAATAAAATTTCAGGGCACGGACTACATCTAGATTGTGCAGAAGTCGTTCCTTCTTTGAAGAAGGGTTAGGACACAATGATGGAACAACAATCTCTTGATTGATATTCTTGTTAGTGACTACCTTAGGTAAGAACCCAGGTTTAGTACGCAGAACTACCTTATCTGAATGAAAAATCAGATACGGAGAATCACAATGTAAGGCTCATAATTCAGAGACTCTACGAGCCGAGGAAATAGCCATTAAAAACAGAACTTTCCAAGATAACAGCTTGATATCAATGGAGTGAAGGGGTTCAAACGGAACACCCTGTAAAACGTTAAGAACTAAGTTTAAGCTCCACGGCGGAGCAACAGATTTAAACACAGGCTTAATCCTGGCCAAAGCCTGACAAAAAGCCTGAACGTCTGGAACTTCTGACAGACGCTTGTGAAAAAGGATGGACAGAGCTGAGATCTGTCCCTTTAACGAACTAGCAGATAAACCCTTTTCTAAACCTTCTTGTAGAAAAGACAATATCCTAGGAATCCTAACCTTACTCCATGAGTAACCCTTGGATTCACACCAGTGTAAGTATTTACGCCATATCTTATGGTAAATTTTCCTGGTAACAGGTTTCCTAGCCTGTATTAAGGTATCAATTACTGGCTCTGAAAATCCACGCTTTGATAAAATTAAGCGTTCAATTTCCATGCAGTCAGCTTCAGAGAAATTAGGTTTTGATGTTTGAAAGGACCCTGAATTAGAAGGTCCTGTCTCAGAGGCAGAGACCAAGGTGGACAAGATGACATGTCCACTAGATCTGCATACCAGGTCCTGCGTGGCAACGCAGGCGCTATTAGAATCACTGATGCTTTCTCCTGTTTGATCCTTGCAATCAAACGAGGAAGCATCGGGAAGGGTGGAAACACATAAGCCATCCTGAAGGTCCAAGGTGCTGTCAAGGCATCTATCAGGACCGCTCCCGGGTCCCTGGACCTGGACCCGTAACGAGGAAGCTTGGCGTTCCGGCGAGACGCCATGAGATCCATATCTGGTTTGCCCCAACGTCGAAGTATTTGGGCAAAGACCTCCGGATGAAGTTCCCACTCCCCCGGATGAAAAGTCTGGCGACTTAGGAAATCCGCCTCCCAGTTGTCCACTCCTGGGATGTGGATCGCTGACAGGTTGCAAGAGTGAGACTCTGCCCAGCGAATTATCTTTGATACTTCCATCATCGCTAGGGAACTTCTTGTCCCTCCCTGATGGTTGATGTAAGCCACAGTCGTGATGTTGTCCGACTGAAACCTGATAAACCTCAGAGTTGCTAACTGAGGCCAAGCCAGTAGGGCATTGAGAACTGCTCTCAATTCCAGAATGTTTATCGGAAGGAGACTCTCCTCTTGAGTCCATGATCCCTGAGCCTTCAGGGAATTCCAGACAGCGCCCCAACCTAGAAGGCTGGCGTCTGTAGTTACAATTGTCCAGTCTGGCCTGCTGAAGGGCATCCCCCTGGACAGATGTGGCCGAGAAAGCCACCATAGAAGAGAATCTCTGGTCTCCTGATCCAGATTCAGCGTAGGGGACAAATCTGAGTAATCCCCATTCCACTGACTTAGCATGCACAATTGCAGCGGTCTGAGGTGCAGGCGTGCAAAAGGAACTATGTCCATTGCCGCTACCATTAAGCCGATTACCTCCATGCATTGAGCCACTGACGGGTGTTGAATGGAATGAAGGGCACGGCAAGCATTTAGAAGCTTTGTTAACCTGTCCTCTGTCAGGTAAATTTTCATTTCTACAGAATCTATAAGAGTCCCCAAGAAGGGAACTCTTGCGAGTGGTAAGAGAGAACTCTTCTCCTCGTTTACTTTCCACCCATGTGATCTCAGAAATGCCAGTACTAACTCTGTATGAGACTTGGCAGTTTGAAAGCTTGACGCTTGTATCAGAATGTCGTCTAGGTACGGAGCTACCGAAATTCCTTGCGGTCTTAGTACCGCCAGAAGAGAGCCCAGAACCTTTGTAAAGATTCTTGGAGCCGTAGCCAACCCGAAGGGAAGAGCTACAAACTGGTAATGTTTGTCTAGGAAGGCAAACCTTAGATACCGGTAATGTTCTCTGAATCGGTATGTGAAGGTAAGCATCCTTTAAATCCACTGTGGTCATGTACTGACCTCTTTGGATCATGGGTAAGATTGTCCGAATAGTTTCCATCTTGAATGATGGAACTCTTAGGAATTTGTTTAGGATCTTTAAATCCAATATTGGTCTGAAGGTTCCCTCTTTTTTGGGAACCACAAACAGGTTTGAGTAAAACCCTTGTCCGTGTTCCGACCGCGGAACTGGATGGATCACTCCCATTAGTAAAAGGTCTTGTACACAGCGTAGAAACGCCTTTTTCTTTATCTGGTTTGTTGACAACCTTGAAAGGTGAAATCTCCCTTGTGGAGGAGAAGCTTTGAAGTCCAGAAGATATCCCTGAGATATGATCTCCATCGCCCAGGGATCCTGGACATCTCTTGCCCAAGCCTGGGCGAAGAGAGAGAGTCTGCCCCCCACTAGATCCGTTACCGGATCGGGGGCCCTCACTTCATGCTGTCTTAGGGGCAGCAGCAGGCTTTCTGGCCTGCTTGCCCTTGTTCCAGGCCTGGTTAGGTTTCCAGCCTTATCTGTAGCGAGCAACAGCTCCTTCCTGTTTTGGAGCAGAGGAAGTTGAAGCTGCTCCTGCCTTGAAATTACGAAAGGCACAAAAATTAGACTGTCTAGCCCTGGGTTTGGCTCTGTCTTGAGGCAGGGCATGGCCTTTACCTCCCGTAATATCAGCGATAATTTCTTTCAAACCGGGCCCGAATAAAGTCTGCCCCTTGAAAGGTATGTTAAGTAGTTTCGATTTAGAAGTTACATCAGCTGACCAGGATTTTAGCCACAGCGCTCTGCGTGCCTGAATGGCGAATCCGGAATTCTTAGCCGTAAGTTTAGTTAAATGTATTACGGCATCAGAAATAAATGAATTAGCTAGCTTAAGGGTTTTAAGCTTAAGTGAAATCTCATCTAATGTCGCTGAGTCAAGGGTGTCTTCCAGAGACTCAAACCAAAATGCTGCCGCAGCCGTGACAGGCGCAATGCATGCAAGGGGTTGTAATATAAAACCGTGTTGAACAAACATCTTCTTAAGGTAACCCTCTAACTTTTTATCCATTGGATCTGAAAAAAGCACAGCTATCCTCCACCGGGATAGTGGTACGCTTAGCTAAAGTAGAAACTGCTCCCTCCACCTTAGGGACCGTTTGCCATAAGTCCCGTGTGGTGGCGTCTATTGGAAACATTTTTCTGAATATAGGAGGGGGTGAGAAAGGCACACCGGGTCTGTCCCACTCCTTAGTAATAATTTCAGTAAGTCTCTTAGGTATAGGAAAAACGTCAGTACTCGTCGGTACCGCAAAATATTTATCCAACCTACACATTTTCTCTGGGATTGCAACTGTGTTACAATCATTCAGAGCCGCTAACACCTCCCCTAGCAACACACGGAGGTTTTCCAGCTTAAACTTAAAATTTGAAATGTCTGAATCCAATTTGTTTGGATCAGATCAGTCACCCGCAGAATGAAGCTCTCCGTCCTCATGCTCTGCATATTGTGACGCAGTATCAGACATGGCCCTAGCATTATCAGTATACTCTGTTCTCGTCCCAGAGTGATCTCGTTTACCTCTAAGTTCTGGCAATTTAGACAAAACTTCAGTCATAACATTAGCCATGTCTTGTAAAGTGATTTGTAATGGCCGCCCTGATGTACTTGGCGTTACAATATCACGCACCTCCTGAGCGGGAGATGCAGGTACTGACACGTGAGGCAAGTTAGTCGGCATAACTTCCCTCTCGTTGTCTGGTGAATGTTGCTTAACATGTACAGATTGACTTTTATTTAAAGTAGCATCAATGCAATTAGTACATAAATTTCTATTGGGCTCCACCTCGGCTTTTGAACATATTGCACAAAGAGTTTCCTCTGTGTCAGACATGTTTAAACAAACTAGCAATTAGACTAGCAAGCTTGGAAATACTTTTCAACTAAATTTACAAGCAATATGTAAAAACGTTACTGTGCCTTTAAGAAGCACACAAAAACTGTCACAGTTGAATAACAATGAACCGGATTAGTTATATAAACCAAATTTAGCAAAGAATTGCACACATTATCAATGAATGATTAACCCTTAATATCAGAAAAAAAACGTATAACAATTTGACAATATAAGCGTTTTTATCACAGTCAAGCACAGTCTCACAGGTCTGCTGTGAGTGATTACCTCCCTCAAAACTAGTTTTGAAGACCCCTGAGCTCTGTGGAGACGTCCTGGATCATGCAGGGAGAAAAAGACAGACTGTGACTGAATTTCTGATGCGTAGTAAAAGCGCCAAAATAGGCCCCTCCCACTCACACTACAACAGTGAGGGAAGCTCAGTAAACTGTTTTAATTTAAAACAACGACAGCCATGTGGAAAATAAAGCCCAAAACAATTTTCACCAAGTACCTCAGATCATTAAACGATTTAACATGCCAGTAAACGTTTAAAATCTAATATATGAAATGTCATTAAAAAGCCTGCTGCTAGTCGCTCCCACTGCAAGTTAGGCTAAAAGTTATATGCATACAGTATTTTCCCAGTGAAGTGCCATTCCCCAGAAATACTTAAGTGTTAACATATATACATGTCAGCCTGATACCAGTTGCTACTACTGCATTTAAGGCTGTACTTACATTATATCGGTATTAGCAGTATTTTCAAAGTCAATTCCATTCCTTAGAAAATAATATACTGCAAAATACCTCTTTGCAGGTGAACCTGCCCGCTGTCCCCTGATCTGAAGTTACCTTACTCCTCAGAATGGCCGAGAACAGCAAACGGATCTTAGTTACGTCCGCTAAGATCATATACAAAAAACTCAGGTAGATTCTTCTTCAAATTCTGCCTGAGAAGGAAACAACACACTCCGGTGTCGTTTAAAATAACAAACTTTTGATTGAAGATATAAAAAACTAAGTTTAATCACCACAGTCCTCTCACACATCCTATCTATTAGTTGGGTGCAAGAGAATGACTGGGTGTGACGTAGAGGGGAGGAGCTATATAGCAGCTCTGCTTGGGTGATCCTCTTGCACTTCCTGTTGGGGAGGAGTTAATATCCCATAAGTAATGATGACCCGTGGACTGACTACACTTAACAGGAGAAATATAACCTTTAAAGAGAGGTGTGCAAGACTTCCCTGGTTTTTAGAAATAGATATAGTGTTGGGCCGATTTGCTTTTTTAAATATAAAAAATCAATAACACATATCTCTGGACAATGACACTAGAGGCATGCTGGGAGCAGTGTTCATTTGAGTTTTCTCATGGAGCAATCTTTAGGCAAAACAATAGTAGTAATAATAATAATAAAGTGTTAACTGTGACAGGGTATCAATCCTCCACAGATCAGACAAGCAGATTTGGTGCCCAGCAAGGCGAAGCTTAAAGAGATATAAACCTCAAATTTAAAATGCACGCAATATATGTTGCTGGTCAGTATGGCTTTAAAATGTATCCATTAATAAAGTATTCCAATGGAAAATTTAAAATTGCAATGGCAACAGTTTATTACAGTAGTCAGGCTACAAAATGATGGAATCTAATATCAGGAAAATTAATAGATCCCGGGTGAACATGTCTGGAATACACAGAGTCAAATACCATAATATATAGCTGTGTATAATGCACCACAGAATTGTTTAGAGCGAATTCTAATATAGCAAGCAGTCAGTAAATGAGAATTCAAACAGGAACAGTGTGTTAATTTAGATGCGGACAGCACATACACAAAGCTCCCGAGGAAGCCTGGTTCACCCCAACCCTACGCAAAAGCAGCCCTTTTCCCCTTGGCAAGAAAAAGGCAGATGTTGCAGGCAGAGGAGAATATCGACTGATTACCAGCCTGGGCCAGAGGTACAGTATGATCGCACAGTATCAAATGCATGACGCAGACTTCTTAGAGTCTCAGGACACTTGTCCATATTTATATGCAGGAAGCAGCAGCAAGGATGTAAAACAGAGGATGGAGGAGAGAGAGAGAGAGAGAGAGAGAGGAACAAATAGTGGAGAGAAAAAAAATTAAAGAGAGCTGACGGAGTTGAGGAGTATAGAGTAGAAAGATTTTGAAATGGGTAGAGAAAAAAGATGTTGCAGAGGAGGAGATGTTAAATGCAGGGACTGGAAGAACAGAGATAATTAATAGACTTAAAAAAAAAGATAATAGAACGGAAGAGAGATGGGGCGGGAAGAGAAAATGCAGAACAAGGCAAGCAGATTACTGTTAATATGGTAGATAATGGAAATCCAGGCTATGTGAGAGAGATGGTGAGGGGAGTAAGAGATTAGGAGGAGAGGGGGTGAAATGAAGATAGAAGCACAGGGGCAAGATGGTTGGAAACAGGTAAAGATAAGTTGGTGAAGAGGAGGTAGGAAGAGATAAAGAGAAAGTATAAGAATCAGTTGGAAACAATGGAGAGAGAGAGAGAGAGAGAGACGACATGTAAGAAGACAGAGAAGCAGATATATAATGTATTGAAGCTTTTAAGCAGAGATGTAAAACTTCTAAAAAATATTTTATATATAAATATACCAAAACAAAAAAAAACTAGGAAGGAAATTTTGAAATGAGCTATACAAAATATGCATGAGAGAGGGGAAGTGTGTGAGAGAGAGAGAGAGAGAGAGAGAGAGAGAGACTTTTCACTGTGGGCACAGTCCCTCTTTTTATGCTGCTTACCAGGATGCAATAATATTTATTTCAAGTCGCTTTTTTGCTGTTATGGTCATTGTTTTGAACTACAGTAGTCAGATTAAAAGTAATCAAGCTCCCGCTATAGAAGGAGCTTTTTCTTGAGAACTAGCTATGCTATAACTTGTGGTTATGCTATGCACTATTTAACCCTTTGATGCTTGGGTAGTAGTTAGCATCAGCAACTCTCTCATCAGCATAGGTTATAACACTAGATCTGACTTCTTATTTGATTTAACAGTATAGACTTATCACCCTGGGTTTAAGCTATTTTTAATTTGTGTGTGTGCGTGCGCAAGTGTACCCATTTATGACTGTTTTTTTATTACACTTCCAATAAAGTTATTTTTGATTTGTATGTTTGGTTTGGAATGTTTTCCATCTCTATATCTTTGTATCAATTGTTTAACTAGAGTAAGGCTCTTGTTTCTGTCGTGCAACATTTGTTGCATTTTTGTAAATACTGTTACAATAAGCCTAATATTCTTGTGTTCAGACTAGGCGCTAGCGACACACTGATTATCAGACATTATCTGATTGGTTCTGCCTTCTGTCCATCACGGACACACGGACCAATCAGATAATGCAAAAATGGCAGAGGGCAGATATGTTCCAGAGCCTATGTTCCAGAGTTCTAATCAGAGCCTCGGAAGCCGCAACCACCTCTGGGAACCTAACCATGGGTCTCATCCCCCCACTACGTGCTTTTACCCGCATTCTGTCCAAGAACCTGCAAAAGCAAAGTAGTGGGGGATGGGACCCATGTCCAAGTTATGTGAATATTGCATACACATTCATGTGAATGAGGGGCATTTGTACTTACCTGTCAGCACCAGCACTTGCCGTGCTCACCTCGGTTCCAGGAGAATATATCCAGTAGACGGAGCCAAGGATCTGTCAATTGCAGACACTCTAAGCCAGGACATTGACAGATAAATCCACATTTTGCCTGGGGGCACAGCATCAGCATACAAGGAGCAGCACTCTTTAGACCAGGGGAGGGGTGGATAAATCCACATTTCACCTGGGAGGCCTGTAACATTTTCGTAATGAAAGAAAATGTTCACTGCCTGGCTGAAAACCCCAATCTACCCTCTGTCTTCTTTGTAGATTCTCAAGTAGTTTGGAGAATCCCTTTCTCATTTTGTAGACACTTCAAGAAGGCAACATTTTTGCTGAGGGATTCTGGGAGAGTGGGAGGGTTAAAAGCTCTTGTATGTAGGTGTTTTGACTACTCCTAGTGAAAATCTCACCATCTTGTAAAATAAATAAGCAGCCAATAGAAATATAATAATCTATAATTGGTTCATGTTTCCTAGTTACTGCCTGAATGATGGCAAATTGTTTTAGCCTTCAAACAAGCTCACTTGGTAAGGTGTGGAATTATTATTTCCTTATAACATTATTGTATTCATAAACAACCAACCATTTTGATGTTAAAAATAGTTTATATAGCACAGTTTTTACAGATATTCCGTTTGCAAGTAAAATGACTTACTTTACCGCCGCTGTCGTTTGAAAATGTCCGTCTGGGTCTGCCCCTTTTTCGTCATCCGTGACATCATGATCAACTTCTGATACCTGTAATTTTCTAACGTACTCATAACCGGCATTAGCACATGTGCAATTCGCCTATTCTACTATTGGGGAACTTTTTCAGACCAAAACAAGCAGGCTCTACTCGAATGGAAGTCTAGTACACAATACTTTTAACATGAGTAAGCATGATTTACGTGAGGATTTGTGCAGGTATGTGGATAAAGACTTGGTGTCTAATGCATATGGACTCTGATCAGATGACAAGCAAATGTGTTTACCAGAGTCCATATGAATTAGACACCAAGTCTTTATCCACATACTTGCACAAATCCTCACTTAAATCACGCTTAATCATGTTAAAAGTATTGTGTACTAGGCTTCCATTCGAGTAGAACTGTGGACAAACAACGAGTCTGAGTACAAGAGGATTAAAAAGCATCTGCATTAACAAACACCATTCTGCCTTACAAATATACTTCATTAGTTTGCCCATATACAAACAAGACTGCAGCCTTAAAATCATAGCATAACAATCCTACTTATGTGTTTTATATGTGTGACAGGCGAAGGCGGTAGCAGGGAGATGAGGAGAAAAAGCACTCCTAACCCAGTACCAACACAACCACGACAAGTGCAAGTCACTCCCATGTTGGTTTCCTGCTGCAATTCTAATGACAAGTATCCCTCTAGTTATGTGGGTCTGTTTTTTTTCTTTTATCACTGTATTCCAGCTGGCAACTTAGAAAAAAAAAAAAAAAAAGCCTGCTTGTTCCGGTCTGAAAAAGTTCACCAATAGTAGAATAGGCGCATTGTGCATGCGCTAATGCTGGTTACGAGTAAGTTAGAAAATTACAGGTATCAGAAGAAGATCATGATGTCACAGATGATGGAAAAGGGGCGGAGCCAGGCGGACATTTTCAAACGACAGTGGCGGCAAAGTAAGGGATTTTACTTGCAAACGGAATATCTGTAAAAACTGTGCTATATTTGTAAAAAAAACGATCTATAGCAACTTTATAGATATAAGTTAAAACTATTTTTGGGTTGACTGTCCCTTTAAGTATACTGGAGCCCTTTGCAGTTAAGGAGACGGAAATACGTATTTATGCAATATTCATATTTAATAAAGGTTTTAAATATGTATTTACTTTATTATAATAATAATAATAATAATAATAATAATAATAATAATAATAATGTGTATAATTACTGCAAAGGGGTTAAATATATCTTCTTCTGCTCCTGTGTCACTCCAACAGAGGTATGCAAACAAGAAGCAGTCACCGTCCATATCCGAGCAGGATAGGGGAGTTACACTACTGCAACTTTGATTATGTGCTTAACACTATTGAAGGAGTCAAAAACAGTAACAGAAGGACAGTTGTACAAAAATACAATGATCTCAAATTAAAATACTCTAAAAGTGTTAGTTATATTCAAGCAATAGTGAATAATAGAAGGCTATGTGTTTAGCCCCCTAAAAAGGGGTTAAATAATCTTAGTCAGCTCCAGAGCTACAATGCATTACTGAGATATAGCTGAACACATCTAATGAGCTAATGACAAGAGGCATATGTATGTAACCACCAATCAGCAGTTAGCTATCAGTAGGGCATTGCTGCCCCTGAGCCTATCTAGGTATGCTTTTCAACAAAGTATACCAAGAGAAAGAAGTACATTTGATAATAGATGAAAACTAAAAAGTATTTTAAAATGGCATGCTCTATCTGAATTATGAAAGTTTCATGTCCCTTTAAGTCAAGCGCTGAAGAATGCTGGGAAAATGTTAATGTGTTTAACCCTTTGAGTGCTAAGCAGTTTCCCACTTGGGTGCTAAGCCGATTTGAGTGTTCTTTAATTTTTAATTTTTTAAAATATTTTTTTTTTTAACTTTTTTTTTCCCAGATCCCCAAGACTAATACCATTGGAAAAGTTACGCGATTACCTTTTCAACGGTAGGTCTTGGGGGTCTGTAGATACAGCCTTCTAAGCAGCATGCCCCCTTTCCCTATACTTTGTATTTTGTTAATAAAGTTGCAGGGTAATGTCACCACGCAAAATGTGAAGCCCGGCGATGCCTGTCACTATACAGGCCCGATCGCCGGGGTAGGAGTGGGTGGGGACCCCCAGATTTCCCTCAAGGTGGGAGAGTGCTAGCGACTGCTCAGAGCCATCCTTAGCACTCAAGGGGTCAATAGATTGCATCTGGTGCTCTGTATGCATTATATAGGATAGTTTGCTGTCTCCTTACTCTTTATAGTCAGGATTTATTAGGTACATAGAATTATTCTAGACCCAAGCAAGCAGAGACCCTTTTTAATAGCCTTCTGCATCTTTGATATAAAGACCTTGTATGAGACAAAGCAGGACAAGCAGAGCGGTGCCAGTACATAGTGAATAACTGCTACTAAGTTAAATAGTCATCTAAGGACCCTGACAACCTCTCATGGCAGCAATGATCCTGTGAGAATCAGAGATCTGCTGAACCGCTCAAGCTAATCTCAGAACCCAGGGCACATAAGCCAAGCAACCAGTGTGAGAAGCAGGGCTCTCTCTTACCCATATCGCGCTTGCTTCCAGAGATGCGGAAAAGCTTAAGCTTTATGTAAGTTAATGCATCTTTCCCATTAGGAGAACAATGTGCAGCACAGACTAAGGAGGCGGATACTGATGACAGGAAATGAATGGCAAACAGGCCATTCACGAGAACAAAGAAGAGATTGCCGTGTCATGCGTCCTTGCTTTATTTGTGATCATCACAAAGAGAAAATAGAGCAGCTTTTTGTCCATAAATATCTATAAAGATGTGCAGTGGTCCTTCACACAAATGATACAGAGACACTAATGCAACAATAACATACAATGGGCTTGCAGATAAGGGAGCCTGTCCCTCCACCCTCCTGACCTGAAATACCTGTCCTTCCCAGTATTCCACCTGCCCATCTTTTATACAGAGTCACATGGCCATACCACCATGTCTAACATGCTTGATCCCAACACACAAAAGTCTCCACTGTGACCCCTTACCTGACTCACCTTTGACATCCCTTCCCTTGACAATAGTTGCCTGTGCACATGTAAACAATTAGGGGTTGGGTAAAATTCTAAGAGCCACGGCTGCCAGGACCGGTCAAACCCTTTGTTAAAGGGGCATATTACTCAAAAACATTTTATAAAAAGGTATATGAAAGAATATATTCTTTTTGCATGAAAAAACAAACCGGTAAAAGTTTCACATAAAATTGAAACACCTAATAGGAAGTGCATTTTTATGTACAACTATGCCCTGGGGCTCTGGCACTCACTGACAGGCAGGAACAACTGCACAGAAAAAAGTTGGTTTATTCAGCACAGGGATATCAGTTTTTCAAATACAAAAAACAGCTATACATTTTGAAATGCGTTGTTTTTAATAGAACTGTGAGAAAACAAAAGTACCTTGTACCTTTAAATGACCAAGAAAGCAAATTAACTACTGTGAAATATCAGACATTGCTCTTAAAGCTAGTGCTGGACACATGAAGATAAAGTGCCCAGCTACAATCTTTCCTGAAACCATAATACTCACAAATGTAAACCTGTTGCTGTGAGAAATTGGCAATGAACAGAGAAGCCCATTACAAAAAACAAATGTGAATACTGAAGGATACGTCAAGTGTACACATCACACCCTGTATGCCTAAAATTAATGTAGGACAATGCAGTGGTTGGTGAAAGATGTCACAACCAGAGGTGGGGTAGCTCATATCATGTCCCCATAAAATGGTATTGAAACCCCACATTTTTATTTCATGATCATTTCATTTGCTTCAGTCTTTTGATATTCTTTGTTGAAAAGCATACCTAGGTAGGCTCAGGAGCTTGGAGGTAACTGATGATTGGAGGCTACACATAAATGCTACTTGCCCTTGGCTTACCGACGTGCCCAGCTAGCTCCCAATAAAGGATACCAAGAGAATTAAGCAACATTTATAATAGAAGTAAATTGGAAAGTTGTTTAAAAATGTATACTCTGTCTGAATCATAAACGAAAATATATGTGTTTCATGTCCCTTTAAAGAGATAATGTTCAGTTAATGAATATTAAAATGTTTGCTTTTTAATCCAGAGATCAGCGATAAGCACGGTGTATGTGGTGCTGATCTATCTATATACAGTATCTATATATCTATTTTTTGTTTTGAAAAAAATGTTCTTGCAATAGTATACTCTAGTATAATACTTAAGGGTCAACAGTTCTAATCATTAATTTTGCCAGTTGCTTATTAGTGGGATAATGCAGGGCTTGATACTGGGAGCTAGAGATCCTAAAATTCAACTTCTTGCTAGTATATATATGATATATTATATTATTATTAAAAAATTATGTCTGTCTACTACAAATGTATGGCTGTCTCCTCAATAATGTGTCTGGCTCCTAGTGTTTACATACCAGATATATTTATTTTACCTCTGGGTGAGGTATCTGATACACCATAGCACCCATGAACTTGTATGTACTTTGTGGCAGGAAACTAGACATGATATTCTGAGTCCATTTGGCACAACCAGGTGCTGCTATTGGCAAGAATCAACTGCACACAAAGCAAACATCATATTCTGCAAATATACTGTTTTAGGATACCAGACATATTACACTTCACCCAATTAGCAGGTACCTGGCCACGTCATACCATCCCAATGAGTCTTCTGGGCCAGAAAACATACCACGACATACTGTGCTCAGTCAGCATGAACAAAACTTTACTCAGTGCCAGAAAACTAACCACATCATATTCTGCACATTCAGCATAAACACAGGGCTCCTCACTATGAACTAGTCAACAGATCACATCTACATTATTATTTTAGTAAGAAACCAGGCTAAAAATATGCTGCCTGGTTCTCGTATTAAAAAGTACAACTACACCTTGATTTAGATTGCTACATACAGGTTCTCTGTAATGACTGGTTTAAAATGTGCTGCCTATCCCCACATAACAAACTGTGTTTATTATAGGCCTGGTGTGCACCTAACACTACATTTGCTACAAACCTAGTCCAAAGCCTTTTATCTGTACCAGACTGCACAGCCTGCCCCAAACATATCATGAGTCAATTTGATACAGCCTTGTCGGCCTAGCTTGAAAAAGACCACCCACACACAGTCCGTGAGGAGGATGTTATGCGTTCTGAAGAATCTCGTTATCACTTGTAAATTAGTTCACACAAAATCATCTTAAGAAAAAAATAAAACTGGGATGGTGTGACAAAGCTCCCTACAAATAACACAACAGGAAAAAAGAGAAGGGGTGCAAAGAGACATTCAAGTCATTTTTATATCTATGTTGCAGATGAAATAGGGTTTTATGCTTCTGGGTGTGTCATGGTTCACTAATAGAGCTGTAGGAGCTGTCCTTAACAGCCAGTGAGCAGTCTGTGATTTTTTTATGGGTCAACCTGTCAACACAGGGTAACAGAAAACAGTGACTCTATTAAGACACTAACCTGAGATCAATCAGAGGTGATAGTCTAGGATATCTTAAGACATGTTTTATTCAATTTTATGTCACTGGATGACTAAATATGACAGACATGTTATGTTTGGTATCAATATAATCCTGATTGTGTCACAATGGGATTGCTAATAAGTATGTGAACTGTATTTACATAACTAAGAATATAAGTTATCCTATAACTTCAGCCAGGGCTTGCAAAGTGGGTTTTATGGCATGCCATAAAAAGGGGTAGCTACTTTCCTTGCCCACTCTGTGAGGGATCTGGTCAAAAACCTGATCTCAGGGGGGGGAAATATTTTATTGTGATTTTAGCAAAATAATATTGTCATTCTATATGGGAGGCTGCATACAACAGTGACCATCTTTCTTTGCCAAGCTCCATTGGGTCAGATATTTCAGCTAGTACGTTTATTTTAACTCTATCTTTTTTGTTCATAATAAATGTTCCTTTATTAAGTTTTAAGCAATGTTACAGAAGAGACTATCAATAACAGTGTTGTGCTTTAGAGTGACATTTGCCAAATTGTGTTTTGGGGATTTTTTAAATCTTTTTGGGTTATTCTTTAGGATGTTCCATATAATAATCTTAAAGTGGTGACAGCAGAGATAGTTTAGTGTGGGAGTCATTAAAGGGGAGTTTGAGCAATCTCCTGGATGTTGCACCCACTGAACTAAGTCACAAGCTTACCTGGAGTGGTAAGACTGTGACAAACTGCTGAAGGTGAAAAGGCTTGATTAACCCTTTCTGTGACAAACTGGTGACTGTTACAGGGCATTATATATATATATATATATATATATATATATATATATATATATATATATATATATATATATCTTACACAACCTTAGCACTCCCTGTAAGGTAACAATGGCCGGTGCAGTCTCCAAAGAATAACTCCAAATAACTTGCACCCGGTTTCTTCAATAAGGATGTTACCACTTTATTCACATATTGTGGTACACTTCACACCCAAAAAGTTTTTATATATATATATATATATATATATATATATGCAAAATGTATTTTTACTACTCTGAAAAATGTGGGAAAACATGCATATTGGGTGGAATGGTGGGTAATCGTAGCTTAGAGGTAGTTGGGTCTGGTTTCAGGTAAATAGGATGCTGCAATGTGTGAAAACATTGTGCTTTTGTTTTGGATTGCCTGGAGCAAGTGCTGTGTAAGTCCACATCATGTAAATAAATATGAGGGCATAATACACAAAAAAAAAATTGTTCCCTCAAGCTTTGTATCAGTCTAGATTTGCCGCAGGATTTTGCACAGGTAACACTGCACCCTGATATGCTGTTAAATACAGAAGCACAAAGCCTTACACAGCCATTTCTATGTAGGTTTAGAAAAGGGAATCAGCAGGAACCCAGGGGAAAAACAGAGTAAGAAGAGTCACTAAATATGAGAAGCAGGCTCAGCATAATCCAGGTCATAGACGCATGGTTAAATGCAGAGAAAAAGAGGACAGTATGTAAAAAAAAAAAAAAAGACGCTGCTACAACACAGTCTATTCACTATAGAGATTGCTTGGAAACATATACAGCACATGGAAATGCAGACATAAATACTGCAAAATACACTTACCTACACTTATAAAATAACGGTCAATATGCTTCATGGCTATCACAGAGTCAGAAAATAATCATCTACTGTGTTTTTTTCCCCCAAACTTAATATCAGAACATCCTCTGGCTCATAACTGTGAAAATGCTTGCACAACTTCTAGAGGGATCTGCAATTCAAATGATAATAGACCAGTGCACAAGGGCACGATTTCACAGTGGTCAGAGAAGACATCCCATAAAATGTGGGGAGGTTAGGCAGAAAGCGGAATATGTGACCTGTGCAGTGCAGGAAAATGGCATTTTGATTGAGAGAGAGCAACCCAGCAAATCGCCAATAAGTATACACTAAATAGGCAATCCATTAAACCCATCAAGCTTTACTCCAGGTGAAACAGGTTATTTGAGATGCAACAAAACTGTGGCACTGCCCATCATTATAATCACAAACACACTTGGCACACTTACAGGAAGTCAAACTGTATTGCCTAATCCCTAGTAGAAATATACACAAGATCAAATCACTGCCTTTCACACAAAGCACAAGAGACATGAATAAGAGCTGTAAAAAGGAAGATCTGCTCACCTCACGTGAAGGGCACAGCAAACTGCACCACACTGATGGCCTCGTGAAGGACATTGTAGGTAGAAAGGGAACAAGATAAACATATAAACAGAAGATAAGGGAGAGAAAGACAAAGAAACAGAGATGAACTAGATGCAGTTGTGTGCCAGTCTCATACTGCAGTGTGTGCACTGATCCGCTCACACATCGCTCAGGTACCTACGCACAGCCTCCAGCTGCAGACAGATACTCAGTGCCTCCTCCGCAGGAGGTGCGGGAGGAGGAGGTGCAGACACTTTTCTGTCTGCATTAACCCATCGTAGCTGAGTGTATTTAGTGCAGTAATGTAGGTTCTAGCAGTGACTGTTCTAACCTGGCTGCCAAACACTACAAGCATGAGATCAAGAAAAAGAACAGCAATCCCACAGGTCAGAGCCAGCCTGTCCTTACTTCTTATCTGGCAAAGCATGACAATTCTCAAGCAAGCTTTTAACAACATTTGGCCCATGTCTCTACATTATATTTCCCTTGCTATCACCTATTTACAATATTTTATGTTCAAAGCATGAATTCTTGTTCTCTAACATAAAGCCATGATAAGCTGAATAACTGATTAAAGTCTATTAAAGGGACACTAAAATCATTTTATCATTGGTAATTAAATACTGTGTTGCAAAAGAACTATATAATAAATAAATAAATAAAATGTTTTGCAAATCATTAATAAAGTCACAGCTTTAACTGCTTTTTAAAACTACTTTAAAACTTGGGTGGATATCTTTATCTTATTTCCCTTACTTGTAGCCAATTTGGGCTAGCTATACAGAAGTATGCCCACTGTTCTAAGCAACAGAACTGGTTTATGGTATTTATGTCATTTTGTTAGCATAATTTTAATTAATGTTGTCATCCAAGCACAAACCTCTTGAAAAACAAAAACACAATTTATACTTACCTGATAAATTCATTTCTCTCATGATGGTGAGTGTTCACAATATATTTCTCTTGGGAATTACTCTTCTCTACCACTAAGAGGAGGCAAAGATTCCCAAACCTCAAAGCTCTATAAAACCCCTCCCACCTCACTCATACCTAAGTCTAATGCATAGCCAAGCAATGGAGGTATGAAAAAGGAATAAAAACCATATAAGAAGCAGGGAAAAAAGATGTGCTGAAGAAAAAAAACTAACCACAGAAAAACACAAGGTTGGGGTCTTGTGGAGCCTCACCACCAGAAAAGAAATTAATTTAAAGGGACAGTCAACCATAGAATTGTTATTGTTTTAAAAGATAGATAATCCCTTTATTACTCATTCCCCAGTTTTGCATAACCAACACAGTTATATTAATGTACTTTTTACCTTTGTGATTACCTTGTATCTAGGAACCTTCTTCCAGCCCCCTGATCACATGACTGTGACTGTTTATTATCTACTAGTACTAAAGCCCGTGTACACGGGCCATTTTTTGCAGTACAGCGGTCCCACCCCTTGCTCTCTCCCCCCTCTCTTTTGCTCTCTCTTCCCCCCTCTCTTTTGCATTCTCTCCCCCCTCTCCTTTGCTCTCTCTCTCCCCTCTTTTGCTTTCTCTCCCCCCCTCCTTTGCTCTCCCTCTCCCCTCTTTTGCTCTCTCTCTCCCCTCTTTGGCTCTCCCCCCCCCCCTCTTTGGCTCTCCCCCCCCCCCTCTTTGGCTCTCTCCCCTCTTTTGCTCTCTCTCTCCCCCCTCTTTGGCTCTCCCCCCCCCCCCTTTGGCTCTCTCTCCCCTCTTTTGCTCTCTCTCCTCTTTGGCTCTCTCTCTCCCCCCTCTTTGGCTCCCCCCCCTCTTTGGCTCTCCCCCCCCCCTCTTTTGCTCTCTCTCTCCCCTCTTTGGCTCTCTCCCCCCCTCTTTTGTTCTCTCCCCCCTCTTTGGCGCTCTCCCTCCCTCTTTGGCTCTGCCCCCCCTTCTTTGTCTCTCTCCCCTCTTTTGCTCTCCTCTTTGGCTCTCTTTCCTCTTTGGCTCTCTCTCTCCCCCCCTCTTTGGCTTTCTCTCCTTTTT
Source organism: Bombina bombina (assembly GCF_027579735.1). NCBI lineage: Eukaryota > Metazoa > Chordata > Amphibia > Anura > Bombinatoridae > Bombina > Bombina bombina. The sequence continues at coordinate 1,179,528,978 of NC_069499.1, read as the reverse complement.
GGCTCTTTTTCCTCTTTGGCTCTCTCTCTCCCCCCTCTTTGGCTCTCCCCCCCCCCCCTTTGGCTCTCCCCCCCCCCTTTGTCTCTCCCCCCCCCCCTTTGTCTCCCCCCCCCCCCTTTGTGTCTCTCCCCCCCCTTTGTCTCTCTCTCCCCCCCCCCTTTGTCTCTCTCCACCCCCCTTTGTCTCTCTCCACCCCCCTTTGTCTCTCTCCACCCCCCCTTTGTCTCTCTCCACCCCCCCTTTGTCTCTCTCCACCCCCCCTTTGTCTCTCTCCACCCCCCTTTGTCTCTCTCCACCCCCTCTCCTACTCCCTCTCTGGCTCTGTGCTCACATCGCGGGACCCCGCCCGGCCACGCCCCATCGCTGCGACACCCGCCCGGCCACGCCCCTCGCGACACCCGGGCACGCCCCCATCGCGGCGACACCCGCCCGGCCACGCCCCTCGCGACGCCCGGCCACGCCCCCATCGGCTACAAACAGCTGTGAGGTCTGGGGAGCGCGTGGCCGCTTCTCACGCAGCAGACCTCACAGCTGTTTGTGTACCTCGCACTCCCTATCTCACAGCTGCTTGTATGCTGTGTACCTCGCGCTCCCTATCTCAAGGCCAAGTGTTTGTCTCTACTGCGCATGACGGCTTCAGACAAACACTTGGCCTTTTATAATATAGGATTGTCTTAAATTTAGCATTGTATTGTGCTAGATCTTAAATAACTTTCTGTGCCTGAAGACAGTGTTATTTGTATAGCCCACATGTACTTTCTGTCTCTGTGTTGAAACGATATTTACAAAGCATGTGATAAGAGGCAGCCCTCAAAGGCTTAGAAATTAGCATATGAGCCTACCTATGTTTAGTTTAATCTAAGAATACCAAGAGAAAAAAGCAAATTTGATGATAAAAGTAAATTGGAAAGTCAATTAAAATTAAAAGTCCTATCTGAATAATGAAAGTTTAATTTATACTTGACTGTCCCTTTAAATCGGGTAAGCATAAATTATGTTTTCTTTTATACAGGTGGTGAGAGTCCACAATCCTTTACTCTTAGAAACCAATAACCAAGCTGTGGAGTGCACGAGTAATAACAGAAAGGGAGGAATTTAAAAAAAATCTATGTGAAATTAAATCCACAACCTCAATTTAATTTTATTATATATATATATATATATATATATATATACACACACACAAAACACGGGTGGGGTCAGCACTCTCAGGCCGGACCGGGTACACATCCTATGACCCTGCAACATGCACAGCCCTGGGTGCAAACCAGCACTCTCAGGAAGCTGCACTGTCACCAGAGTCACAGGCAGTTAACCCCAGACAGGCCTGGGTGCAAGGTCCAAACAGGGAAAATTACAAAAAAATAATACATTAATATAACACACAGAAAAAGTCCAGCACTCACTCACAAGCTCTCAACTAAGATAAAAATCAGCAATGGAAGAGTTAGTTACCGCATCTGGCCAAATGGGAAAAGCCCAGGAACCTCGTCAAGGTCTCTTCCAAAAAACCCTGGGTCCCTAAACAGCCACACAATGCAGGCTCACAATCAAACAACTGTGAAAAAAAGCAACTGTGAAAAAATGGAGGGTGCACAGGCTTATGTAATCTCCCCAAACATATACAAAACACAGGTGGGGTCAGCACTCTCAGGCCGGACCGGGTACACATCCTATGGACCCTGCAACATGCACAGCCCTGGGTGCAAACCAGCACTCTCAGGAAGCTGCACTGTCACCAGAGTCACAGGCAGTTAACCCCAGACAGGCCTGGGTGCAAGGCCCAAACAGGGAAAATTACAAAAAAATAATAGATTAATATAACACACACTGAGATAAAAAGCACCAATGGAACTCTTCCATTGCTGCTTTTTATCTTAGTTGAGAGCTTGTGAGTGAGTGCTGGACTTTTTCTGTATGTTATACACATACATATACATACATATTCATACATATAAACACACACTTAAAATAAGAAAACCGGTAAAAAAAAAAAAAATCAAAACAGACAACTGCCTGAAGAATCTTTCTACCAAAGGCTGCCTCAGAAGAAGCTAAAAGATAAAACTTTAAGATGGTAGATTTTAGAAAAAGTATGTTAAAGTGATGGTAAACTCTCCCCTTTTTAAAATCAGATCTGGAATGTAAGCGCTATTTTAGATGGAGTTTAATTCATTAGCTGTAATGAAGATGCAGTATAACATGCTTTTTAATATAGATATGAAATTCAAATACTGCATGCTCCTCCGCCCACTTCAAAAGTAAAATTTTCTGTGAGCTAAAAGATTGAATTGTTGTCCAATCAGCGCTCTCCCCATCTGGCACTTTTGTTGTAGCTAGAGCATCGATTGGAGAGTAATTCAATCATTTAGCTGACAGGAAAATTGACTTTTTAAGTGGGTGGTGTAACGTGGGGTATTTGAAATTCATATCTATATTAATAACTAAGTTATAGCGCATCTTCATTGCACATGATGAATAAAACCCCATCTAAAATAGCGCTTACGTTCCAGATCTGATTTTAAAAAGGGGAGAGTTTACCATCACTTTAAGAAGACCAAGTAAATGACTTGCAAATTTGATCAACTTGAAGCCACATTCCTGAAAGCCCAAGAAATTGCAACTGACTTAGTAGAATGAGCAGTAATCCGCTGCGGCGGAGGCTGACCTGCCTCCAAATAAGCTTTGAGAAACAGAAGTTTTAATCAAGAGGCTAAAGAAAAAACAGAAGCCTTCTGATCCTTCCTAGGACCAGAAAAACAATAACAAAAAACAACTGGAAGTTTGTCTAAACTCCTGAGTAGCATCAATTAAATATTTCACACACAAAACACGGGTGGGGTCAGCACTCTCAGGCCGGACCGGGTACACATCCTAAACCGCCTTAGGTTTGCCCCTCCCAGAGCGCTTATCCCCCCCTCCCCCCTTTTTCTTTTCACACTAGTCTGTATTTGGGGATTATACCAGACTACTTAGGGATTCAAGCTCACAACCTATATAGATAGCACTCACACCACCCCTCTACTGTTCTATATCACACATCCTATGACCCTGTAACATGCACAGCCACTCTCAGGAAGCTGCACTGTCACCAGAGTAACAAGCAGTTAACCCCAGACAGGCCTGGGTGCAAGGCCCAAACAGGGAAAATAAAAAAAAAAATAATACATTAATATAATATACATTATATATATATATATATATATATATATATATATATATATATATATATATATCCAAATAATACTTTTAAAAACAGGAGCACTTTAATTAATTAAAGATTACAATGATGCTTTTTTTTTTTTTTTTTTTTTTTAAAAATACTTACCTTTGTGTTATGGTAAAAATAAATGCTGATCCTCTGCCCGCATCCGCTGCTTTAATTAGCATATCGATGACTAATCCGGCTTCCTCCAATCGTTGCATTGCCCCACGAGCTGGTCACCTAAGAGGGCACACAACGATTGGAGGAAGCCGGATTCGTGGGGACAGATTCTGTTTCATAATACAGTGTAAAACAGAGAATACAATGACACAAGATATACACAGATAATGAAAAACAGGTAGAGAGGCCTCTACATTAAACACACACAACCCCTCTGAAATTCTTTATAGCTTAGCGTTTATCCACTAAAAGCCCCAAAATGCAGACTGAAAATGCTAAACAAACCCCCCTTGCAGCTCTTTGCATGAATACTCACCCCGTCTTAACTAAAATCCATGATTAGATGCATCAAACTGGATGAATTACAGACCCAGACCTCTGCACTGCTTCACTATATTGAAGCAGGCCTTAGAGTGTTGTGGTAGTGGTGGTGGGGTAAAGGCTGGTGTGAGGCCTAAACTTAAAAAAAAAAAAAAATCGTACCGAGCATAATCATTAAAAACCCATTAAAAAACACATTCCCTGCAAGACCAGAGTGTGCACAACTAAACTACTTACTGCACAGATCAGATAGCATATTTCTTAAAAGGCCAAACACCTATTTTCAGAAAGGTGCTAAATATGTTTCCACAGAGCTGCCAGAGAGTTATTAAAGCCAATCAGTATTGTCTGTAATGTTATTAAACAGAATAAAGTATGCAGGAATCTGCAAAATAAGAAAACAGTGTGTCATGAGGAGAAACAGGGTGAATCCCCTGGCTATGTTGTACCTGTGACATATAGCAAAGCAAACAATACTGTGCGCTTACGCAGCTACTGATAACAGTGGTGTCTGTGGCGTGTCTTCAGTATTACACATATAAAACACTGACCGGAACTAATTCATTGCCCGGTGCCAGAAGTGATGTCCTCTGCGACACAAAAAGCACTATAGTGATAACAGGGTATAATCTGCAGAGAAGTTTGTTCCACCCGCTATTATCGCTTTTCTATAGTCTTCTGGATGTGTTTTTATGTGCTTGAATAATTCAGCTTGCTTTCAAGGCTGTCTGTATCTGAGTACCTACAAATTGCCTCTGGGCTGTGTGTGAGCTACAGTAAGGCACTTACCTGCAAAAGCACCCTCCACCGGCCTACCAGGCATGTACCTCAGCAGTAATAGCTTCCAATAGAGAATCCATCCAGTGCAGACATGTTTACGCAGATTATAGCCATAGGAAACACCTGAATCCCACAGGAGGAGGTTGCAGGACAAGTCCCTGAAACACCTGAAGGCAGCCATGGCCAAACTCCCATATGGAAATACTGTGCACATAACAGGGAAGCACTTGTAGAAAGTAAAATTGGAACCAACTTTTTACGCTTGGTGGGAGAGCAGCCAACTCTTCAGAAACTGCAGCCTTGAAAAAAAAAATCATGGCAGGAAGCACTACATCAGCATTATCCAACAGACGCTTGTCCACTAGCAAACAAGCAGCAGACAGCCAAATCAGTGCTGAAATATCATATCAGTGGAGGTTAAGAAATAGGAGTATATTGTAGATCCATAAAAAGGAGACAAAAGACAAGTCCCCGAGACCAATTATAGAGGGTTTAGGAAAAATTTCACAAGGTGAAAAAAGAATCATAAACCATTTCCATATACATCCCTCTGACAAGCACTGTATTCCGAGGGGATACTGACTGAAGACGCCTCACTCTGAAGAATCAAATGCACATTCTTCAACCACCTCCAGCGGAGGCAAAGTAAAGACTGAGGTATGTGTGAGGTGGGAGGGGATTTATAGAGCTCTTGGGGTTTGGGACCCTTTGCCTCCTCCTAATGGTAGAGAAGAGTTATTCCCACGAGTAAAGGATTGTGGAATCTCACCACCTGCATGAAATAAATGTAAGCTTACCTGATAAATGCATTTTTTTCATGGTGGTGAGAGTCCACACACCATTACGCATGGAATTCACTTGCAGGTGTAATAGATTGTGGATTCTCACCACCTAATGAAAGAAAACAAAAAAAAATTATGCTAACCTATTAAATTAATTTATTTTATGGTAGTGAGAGGCCATGATCTATTATGCATAAAAGTGAATCCCACATGTAATGGACCATGGACTCTCAACACATAATGAAAGAAAGCATGTTAAGTGGTTATCAGAATGTCTGACGAAGGGACCTCAGTGTCCTGAAAGCTTGCAATTGTATCCACTATTAATTTAGCTAGCTCATAAAAGGTATCACCTCTACATCGCTTTTGTTATTGTCTTACAAAATTATTTTTAACTTTCTTTGTGGTGGCAATAGAAAAAAAATACTGCAAAGTTTCTTATATGGATTATAAAATATCTATAGGAGTTAGCATTTTGTGTTTGATATCCTTTAACCTTGGTGTGGCTTTGTCTAGACCCTGTGCTGGCCACACACTGCAATATTTATGGTTGGATAAGCTCTCCTTTACTCATATTCCAGAGACCTCAAGAAGGCAGGAGTACAATGAGCTATGCCAAAATGTGAATGTGTTGGATGACAGTCATGACTCGAGGAAAGGATGGCTGGTTGCCATTGAAAACATGGAAACAATGTTTGTCACTGCTTAATTATCTATAACACAGCTTTATATAAATCACAGATTTATATCCCAAGTACTGGAACCATATCTAGAGTGCTCTCTTTAATCATCAATATGGCATTTAGACATCTGGAAATCATGTCCTGTAAGAAAGCCCGTCCTTGTAGGTTGCTGCACAGTTCTAATACACTGCAGATAAAACATATCTTACCCGGGGAAGTTAAAGACCGTTAAGTGGATTGGCTACTGTGGATGTCAAAGTGTAATTATTCAGCTGTTAACATATTTATGTCAAACAGCTTGTTGATTTTTTTTTTTAAGAATAACAAAGGTAAATCGTTCTATGTAGAATGGTCAAAATGTTTAGTATCTTTCTAGTAGATATGGTGCTTACAGGAAGAGAGGAAACTGCTTTAACTTGTGATTGTTATCACTGATATCACCAACAGGCTTCAATGGAAGTTTTATATATTTATAGACCAACCTAAAAAATTTGCAACCATAATTTCGTTAAACCCCTTCTAACAGAATAACTCAAAAGATGACCTGACTAAAAGAAAAAGAAAGGAAACGGCAATGATAAAGTTAATTTGAATCCAATAAAAATAGGTGCAAGATTACGTTTAGGTTTATTTAGTCAATATGATCACAAGAAACAAACTCTTGTTTATTTGCACAAATCGTGTAGTACAATAAAAGGAAAGCTTGATTTCACAAGAAAAAGGGCATTGATTGCACTTTACATATAACTTAGTAGTCATGCCTCAGCTAGTATATTGCATACAGTTCTGGGCATCTACAAAGAACGACATAAATAATAATCAACTTAAATGAAGGCTTCTAAATGGGTTTATTCATCCAGCTTCATAAACTCAAGTACCAATATATAAGCTTTCAACTCATGACAGCTCTCTAAGGGATCAAAAACTCCCTGGCATGGACAGAAATCATGAAAAATCTTTGGAGGCTTTTTGAACATAATTTTACAGTGTGCTTGTCTCTACTTCACTTCCAGAACTATGCATTGTGAATGTGATACAAATTTGCCTTTCTAAAATTATTGGAGACCCTTGCAGTACTGAGACTTTAAGAGTGGAGAGCTTTACATCATCTGGCCCTCATATAAAATTAACCAAGGAATGTATCTTCCCAAATCCCATACATACATAGATGGATTAATCCTTTATACATAACACAGGGTCTGCCCTACAGTAACCAGCTAGCTATTAGAAATACTCTGCAACATAGATTCTGACACTGCAGATAATCATACATTACAGAATCTGATCTATCATCAAACTGTACAAAACAAAGCCCACATTTATGAAGTATGAAGTAGCAAAAGGACACAGTTTCTCAACCAGAGAATCTGTCTTTATACATTCAGGGCCAGCGAGGCGGCATCCGCATTACATTTATCACTATGCAAGTAAAAAAAACTTGTGTTCCTCTCCCCAAAATGCAACAAGTTGCATGAGGTATTTTCAGTCATCCCAGATGTATAAGTCTAGGATGATTTATGGCCACAACCTCTGAGGTGGTGGAGAGTTTAAAGGGACACTAAACCCAAATTTTTTTCTTTAATGATTCAGATCGAGCATACAATTTTAAGCAACTTTCTAATTTACTCCTATAATCAATTTTTCTTCATTCTCTTGCTATCTTTAATTTTAAAAGCAGGAATGTGATACATAGGATCCGGCTTATTTTTGGTTGAGAACCTGGGTTATGCTTGCTTATTGGTGGGTAAATGTAAGCTATCCATGGTGCTGAACCTAAAATGGGCTGGCTGCTAAGATTTACATTCCTGCTTTTAAAAAGATAGCAAGAGGACAAAGAAAAATTGATAATAGGAATAAATTAGAAAGTTGCTTAAAATGGCATGCTCTATCTGAATCACAAAAGAAAAAAATTGGATTCAGCGTCCCTTTACGAAGCAGACTGCAGACTTTTAATCACAAATTCTTAAATTGCGGATGCAGACACACATTCAATAACCAGCACAAAAGGTGCTTTTGTAGCTTGTAAAATGGAGCCAAAGTCCCCTCTCAAGCACTTTTTAAATAATGGGTCTCTACTAACTTAAAGGGACAGTAAACCTCAAAAATAATGTTATATAATTCTGCACATAGTGCAGAATTATATAATATTATATTAGCCTTATCGTTATAAAACATAATATTCCCTTTGATTTTTTAAAACAATGACAGTTTATCAGACCCGCTCTCTGTGCTCTTCTGAGCGGGTCTGTTTCTTTCACACAGCGCATCGGGCCAGCTGTATAGTCACAGTCCGGCCCGACCGCGCCATTATACACAGTGCAGCTCGCTCCTGCTCTGTCAGCTGCCAGTGTTCTGTATGCTAGCACGGCTATTGTCAGCTGCCAGTGTTCTGTATGCTAGCACGGCTATTGTCAGCTGCCAGTGTTCTGTATGCTAGCACGGCTATTGTCAGCTGCCAGTGTTCTGTATGCTAGCACGGCTATTGTCAGCTGCCAGTGTTCTGTATGCTAGCACGGCTATTGTCAGCTGCCAGTGTTCTGTATGCTAGCACGGCTATTGTCAGCTGCCAGTGTTCTGTATGCTAGCACGGCTATTGTCAGCTGCCAGTGTTCTGTATCTTTTTATTGAGGTTATAAAGCATACATAACAGCCAAAAGGGTAGGTTACAAAGTAGATGAGAATTTACTAAATAATATGACATTCAATATGGTATGTCTTTTAGATCAAAATGTAAACAAAGACTATTGAACTTTGCAAAGCAGAAACAATATATTGGTATAGGCAGGGCTCGACAAACCCAGGAGCTTGGGAGCCACTGGCTCCTAACTTTTTGGGTTATTCTCCATATATCTATATACAAATCCAACTGTCTGGCTCCTAAAAAATATGCCTGGATCCTAAATATTCTTACTGGCTCCTAATTTTTAAACATATTCGTCAAGCACTGGATAGGGTTCCAGAATTATATATCATGTACAGTATAGAAGATATGACAAATCAAGACTTAGCAGCTTTGTTGACAGGTAACTATAAAATAGGGTCCATATCAAACCTCACTAATGTTTGCTTTGATTATTTCCCATGATGCGTAAAAGCCACTCTTGGACTATTAACATTGAAAATCTAACTATTTGGGAATCCTATTATTCCATATTGCGTAGCTGATGACCATACAAGGAATAATTATGTAGTAGAAGTATTATGTTAAAACGTACAGGGGAGAAGGGAATGTTATTATGAAATAAACAGAAAACATCTAGAATAATAACTTGGGGGTATAGGGCTAAGGATGCATTTTCCTATGTTTACTAAGTAAACAATATCTAGGGTGGATATTTGTTTTGTTGAGTGGGGGATATTTTAGAGTATTGGAAAAGTAAAAACACAGAGCATGAGGGGGCGTGGCTAGGCAGCGGCCATGAAAAGTTGCAATATCTGGGGCACCTAAAGTGACCTAAAGAGCAGATCTATACTAAAATTGCAGAGCTTATGACCTATAAGGCCCAGATCTGGTCCGTCGAGATCTTAGGCAGCGGCCTTCCTACAGGATTTCGACACCCCCCCGTACACCGGGGTCTAACGGTCTTAATAGACTGCCTATCACACCAGAGAAGGGAACCATCTCAGCAGACAATTCAATTACATTTAAGCGTGTCTGAAGGGGAGCTATACAAGTATCTTTCCAACAATGAAGGCCCTGAACAAGTGGGAAAACAAGATGGTGCAGCTTATACAGGACCATTACCGGAGCTTAGAGGTAGAGCTATGTAGACTTTTCCTAAAACCTGTAACCGCAGCAGTCCCACCGGCTGAAAATAACCATAAAACTGTAGCTTCTTGGTCAGGCTTGGCCAGCGAGAAGACTCCCGACTCTGACAGACAAGCAGGCAAGGCCTGTTCCACGAGTCCAGAGGAACTAGATGGAAAGTCAGCGCCTCTTAGGGCAGATGTACCTGACAAAGATTCCCCCTTCCTACCTCCAGAAAAGCAACATGAGCCTAATTAACAAAAAACTTTTACTCACTCTAGATTCCAAACGGGAGGGCTATGTGGCTGCGGAAGCTGGGTCCCACGATGTACAGTCACCTACTCTTAAGCCGCTGCTTGGAGCTGAAAATAAGAGGCAAGTGAGGGCGTTCTATGCATTAACAGTGGTGATAGTTTATCCAAATGACTCCCGAGTGGCAGTTGAAGTAGAAATGGACCCGCATTGGATCAATCTCATCTGAAAACCTATTTACCCACCCCTGACTGTGACCAGAGCTGAAGGAAAAATAAGTAGAGAGCTCCTAACGGCCCAAGGAAGTTGGGGCCTTGCTGAAAAAGGACGATCACAAGTAATCAACCCATGGAATGAGTGTTCCATCTATTCAGGGCTTCACACCCAAGTGAGTACTTCTCAAGATGATCAGCACGGAGTGGGCTGAGTGGAAACTGAAGCCCTATATATGAGACCCATGACCGGGACTGTTAGACCTGCTAAAAGCTAGGGTGAATCCCTAGCACCATTGCATGATATCACTGATAAAACAGGTCTGGGTGCAAGATAAAAAGTTGCTATACATATGCTGATTATCCGTTTAAGGTAAAAGAGATAGATATACATTGTTCAAACTGTCACTTGTGCCTACTGGATTTAGTGGGTAAAAGTTTTTTATGTCACCCATATATTTTTATTCTGGCTATATTTGAGTTGTTTATTTACTATTTATGATATCTATATTACCTACTATCTGTTTAATCTAAACTAAGCCCGTTCTGATCTAAGGCTACAAAATATTGTTGTGATCCACTAGTGGATGTTTACCCACTTTACAATTATACCCCTAAGATGCATTCATACCTGTTAGACTTAGTTAAGTACATTAACACACACAGCACTAGCTGCTCATTGCACCCACAGTTTTGGCTGGGTATTCCTATATGAGTAAGTCTTGATAGAGTCAAACACCTAAGTATTAGACAACAACAAGCAGTGTATATACGTAATGTTTTAGTTTCATTCAACTGTCAACCTCTGCTAGATTATTACAGTCTGTCTTGTAATGCACTCTAATACAATAGTAAGTAGAATCCCACCATTTTCATCTATATCTATTATCTGGGCCCAAGGACATTCAGTGCCTTACAACATCTCATCCCTAATCTAAATTATTTGAGACTGAAGTGTGAAGCAGTCCAAGCTTAACTCCTGAGCAAACATACATAGAGCATAATGCTCTACTTAATATTAAGCTCTTGATTTATAAGCATTATGAGTATAGATCTTTGAGGGGTCGGCCTAACTTATTTTCGTTCATTGATGTGCTGTCTGCGGCCGAGATAGCGCATTAAATTCTTATTTTTATAGCCTCTAATGCTAATATGTGTAGCAATTAACCCGTATATAAGTTTGTATACTCTACTGAATTCTTACTCTCTCTAATTTTTCTACAATAGACTGTATGTACATGAACACTGGGAAGCCACTTACTCTAATGTATCTACATTGACAGTTGCCTATCAGTTAACTTTAGACGGCCACATATAATTGTATCTATATGCTATTATTTCCCTTCTCGATGCACCCTGTAATGAAGTTTTATTATAAACACTCCCCCAACTGCTTACTCTGAAACTTTAGTAATGATGATGCCCTCATCAAGATAGCTATAAATTTAAAACAACAAACAAAAATGGGTCAAGTCAAAAAGAGGCCCTACTATTCTCCTCCCCTCACATTCCTCCCTTTTTTCCGATGGTCAGCAGTCCAAGAGTGGTCGATACAGCTCCATAGGGGGAAACTTTTCATTAATAAAACTTGATATACAAAAGGGCAATAATATTATACCAAAAATGAGATTATTGTAATGTATGTTTAGTTTTATCTACAGTACTCATTAATACAACAATTTTCCTCATGCATGATTATTTTATCATGCTATATTTTGTGGAACCATACAATGTTTGTATATGTAATGTTTAAACCTCAATAAAAACTATAAATTAAAAAAAAAAAAAAAAAAAATGATAACAATAGCAACAACAAAAAATGATAACAATAGGCAAAAAAAATCCATCCTGAGACATATTATGCCTCCGGATGAATAAGTTATAATTAGATACGGCCTACCAAAAATTAGTTAGGATTACATTCTTTATTATGACGTAACTCTGAGGCTGCCTATCCATTAAAGGGACATAAAACCCACGTTTTTTTTCTTTCATGATTTAGAAAGAGAATGCAATTTTAAACATCTTTCTAATTTACTTCTATTATCTAATTTGTTTTATTCTCTTGATATTCTTTGCTGAAAAGCATATCTAGATATGCTCGGTAGCTGCTGATTGGTTGCTGCACATAGAAGCCTCATGTGATTGGCTCACCCATGTGCAATGCTTTTTCTTCAAATAAGGATATCTAAAAAATGAAGCAAAATAAATAATAGAAGTACATTGTAATGTAATTTGTATGTTCTATCTGAAACATGAAAGAAAGATTTTGGGTTTAGTGGCCCTTTAAGACTGAGCTAGAGCCCCTTGATGAGAGAACTAAACAAGTTGTGTAGTAAAACAATAATAAAGAGCTACATGTTATGGTATAGGTGACTAGTCACCTCTAGTATTATGTATTATATATATATATATATATACTCCTCTTTGGACCCATATATTTCTTAGTGGGGTAGAATGTGTTTAAGGCTTCACCTCTCATTTATCAAAGCAAGGAGATGCAATGAGATCAGAATATTATCAAAGGGCTTCAACAATATACTGTAAGTAGTTAACCTGCAGCTGCATAGTGTCTGGTATGGTATTGTTATAGAAAAGTAACTATGTTAATAATGTATAACATCTAATAATCCTATGTCCTTAGAGGTAATCTAATACAAGCAATCATAACGCTCCCATGTCTTGTATATAATGGCACCAGATCTTGCCAACATAAGTGTGTATAGTTATATCAAAGAGAATTATCTAGAAAGAGGAAAAGTTTATAGCAACAATATAAATGGACTACTATCAATGCCTGTTAGGGAATCGGTCACTATGTTGATATTGAGGGGTAGAACATATATCTCACATAGACTGGTATAGGGTAAGTGAACACCCTTAAACAAGTAAAGTAACATACATTTAAAAGGTACATAGACTGTCTACTGGTATAAAACAGGAAGCCTAATGGCAACAGTTATGTACTCAGTGAAAAGACATGAATTAAAGGGACAGTAATTTTAACCCCTTAAGGACCACAGCACTTTTCCATTTTCTGACCGTTTGGGACCAAGGCTATTTTTACATTTCTGCTGTGTTTGTGTTTAGCTGTAATTTTCCTCTTACTTATTTACTGTACCCACACATATTATATACCATTTTTCTCGCCATTAAATGGACTTTCTAAAGATACCATTATTTTCCTCATATCTTATAATTTACTACCCAAAGTATTGATCCAGGCCCATTTTGCCAAATGCGATCAAATAAAAAAAATCATTCACTTTTTCACAAACCTTTTCACAAACTTTAGGTTTCTCAATGAAATTATTTACAAACAACCTCTGCAATTATGGCACAAATAGTTGTAAATGCTTCTCTGTGATCCCCTTTGTTCAGGAAAAGCAGACATATATGGCTTAGGTGTTGCTTTTTGGTAATTAGAAGGCTGCTAAATGCCGCTTCGCACCACACGTTTATTATGCCCAGCAGTGAAGGGGTCATTTTACCTTTAGTGTTGTGTAGTAGACAACCCCACCTTTAGTGTTGTGTAGTAGACAACCCCATTATAGTTGGTATAATTCATGCAACTATTTCGCCGCCAAATACGATCAAATAAAAAAAAAAGTTCACTTTTTTCACAAACTTTAGGTTTCACACTGAAATTATTTACAAACAGCTTGTGCAATTATGGCACAAATGGTTGTAAATGCTTCTCTGGTATCCCCTTTGTTCAGAAATAGCAGAGATATATGGATTTGGCATTGTTTATTGGTATTTAGAAGGCCGCTACATGCTGCGGCACACCACACTTGTATTATGCCCAGCAGTGAAGGGTTAATTATAATTATAGGGTTAATTTTTGCTTTAGTTTGGAGATCAGCCTCCCACCTGACACATCCCACCCCTGATCCCTCCCAAACAGCTCTCTTCCCTCCCCCACCCCACAATTGTCCCCGCAGAAAGTCAGCCAGTACTAAAATAAAAAAGCTTTTTTTTAACCTCCCTGACCCCCCCCCCCAAAACAGCTCTCTAACCCTCCCCCGCTACCTATTTGCCGCCATCTTAGGTACTGGCAGCTATCTGCCAGTACCCAGTTTGCCCCAACAAAAAGTTTTTATATTTTTTTTTTATAAAATATATTTTTTTCTGTAGTGTAGCTGCCCCCTCCCCCATCCTTTGATCTTTATTTTTTTTCCCCCTCCCTCCTTCACATTCAGGTAGCCCGCACGCTCACAGCATTCTGCGTGCACATTGCACATGCAGGAACCGGATGCCGGGTAGCGAGGGGCCACCCACCCGCCTCCCTGCTAAGGCTCCCACCCACCAACGATCTGCACCATCGCTACCGGTGCAGAGAGGGCCACAGAGTGGCTCTCTGCATTGAATGCTTGAAAAAGGGTAAGGCAGGATGCCTCAATATCGAGGCATCACTGCAATACCCTGAGAGCTGCTGGAAGCGATCGCAATCGATTCCAGCACTCAATTAGACCAAGGTCACTAACTGACAGTTTTTGCAGGACGTACCTGGTACGTCCTTGGTTGTTAAGGGGTTAAACAACTTTCTAATTTACTTTTATCACCAATTTTGCTTTGTTCTCTTCATATTCTTAGTTGAAAGCTAATTCTAGAAGGTTCATATGCTAATTTCTTAGACCTTGAAGACTGCCTCTAATCTGAATGCATTTTGACCACTAGAGGGCATTAGTTCATGTGTTTCATATAGATAACATTGAGCTCACGCATGTGAAGTTACCCTGGAGTGAGCACTGATTGGCTAAAATGCAAGTCTGTCAAAAGAACTGAAATAAGGGGGCAGTCTGCAGAGGCTTAGATACAACGTAATTACAGAGGTAAAACATGTATTATTATAACTCTGTTGGACATGTAAAACTTGGGAATGGGCAATAAAGGGATTATCTTTCTTTTTAAACAACAAAAATTCTGGTGTTGACTGTCCCTATAAGTACAACAGACCTCAATATTTACAGTTAAATGAGACAATAAATAACCAAACATTTTAGTAGGGACACAAGGGATAGATTGATTATTAACCTATGCTTCCCTTGTAAAGTATGCAGTTGTTGACAGAATCAACTAGAGTAGGCTATTTCTATGAGAATATGTAAGTGTAGGGGGACACCAATGTTAAATCTATAAGTCAGCTGAAGGGCTTTTAAACTTCTCATAATTGAGGCTATAACCCAGGGGAGCAAATAGCTCTTAAAGGAGCTCTGGGTCCTCATCACCTCAATGTAGTTGGTCTGGAGGGATACTGTGGTAATTTGGGGAACTGAACATCATCCGGTTCTCAACAGCTAGGTTCGACTCTTGAGGCACCTCAGCTGGCCGGACTTGCAGCTCTCGATTTATATCTCCCTTGTCATTCTCAACCTTGTGCTGCATATTCGAGTAGTCCAGCAGGGTTTCATCTTTCATAGGGGACATAAGCATATTATATTACAGTCTCCAAAATGGCCACACCTTCCCACTCGATCTTCCTGCGCTGTGCCACTGAATAGGAGAGGTAATTACCGTTTTATACGTTTGTGCTCAAGAACCCAATCTCTTGAGGAGTAATTTATAGTAAACTTAGCTTTGATTTTGGCTATTAGATAGTTTCAGCCTTGGTGGTCACTCTCGGCATCTCTTTAATTCAACTGAAGTGCATAGGCTTGGCATGTAAGCCTCTGTCAGGTGCTTTGGCTTGGCTATAGGGTGCATCACTAACTGGGTTTGTAAGATATAAAATGTCCAAACTATAAAAAGAAAAAAACTGAGAAATTACCCCAAATAAGATATATTGGAGCCGGAGCTCCTGTAAGCTGCTTCCTATCGCTTCGGCTGTTAGCCAGCAATCTGGGAGAGGGTGGGGGGTTGGGGGTTGAGGGGGGGCAGCTACACTACAGAAAATGGTATTTTTAAAATAAAAAATGAATAAAAACCATATTTGATTTCAAATTGGGCACTGGCAGACAGCTGCCAGTACCCAATATGGCGCACAATAAGGCAGAGAGGAGGGGCTAAAGAGCTGTTTAAGGGGGATCAAGGAGGTTGGGGCTAAGGGGGGATCCTACAGAACAGAATTATTTATTTTATTATTATTATTTTTTTAAATCCCCCCCAAAAAAACTTTTATTTTAGTACTGGTTTCTGTCAGTACTTAAGATGGCGGGAACAATTGTGGGGTGGGGGAGGGAAGAGAGCTGTTTGGGAGGGATCAGGGGGTGTGATGTGTCAGGTGGGAGGTTGATCTCTACACTAAAGCTAAAATTAAGCCTGCAAGCTCCCAAATTAACCCCTTCACTGCTGGGCATAATACACGTGTGGTGCGCAGCGGCAATTAGCGGCCTTCTAAATACCAAAAAGCAACGCTAAAGCCATATATGTCTGCTATTTCTGAACAAAGGGGATTCCAGAGAAGCATTTACAACAATTTGTGCCATAATTGCACAAGCTGTTTGTAAATAATTTCAGTGAGAAACCTAACGTTTGTTAAAAAAAATTGTGAAAAAGTGAACAATTTTTTTTAATTTTTTTATTTGATCACATTTGGCAGTGAAATGGTGGCATGAAATATACCAAAATGGGCCTAGATCAATACTTTGGGTTGTCTACTACATTACACTAAAGTTAAAATTAACCCTACAAGCTCCCTAATTAACCCCTTCACTGCTGGGCATAATACACGTGTGGTGCGCAGCAGCATTTAGCTGCCTTCTAATTACCAAAAAGCAACGACAAAGCCATATATGTCTGCTATTTCTTAACAAAGGGGATCCCAGAGAAGCATTTACAACCATTTGTGCCATAATTGCACAAGTTGTTTGTAAATAATTTCAGTGAGAAACCCAACGTTTGTTAAAAAAAATTGTGAAAAAGTGAACAATTTTTTTTTATTTGATCGCATTTGGCGGTGAAATGGTGGCATGAAATATACCAAAATGGGCCTAGATCAATACTTTGGGATGTCTTCTAAAAAAATATATACATGTCAAGAGATATTCAGGGATTCCAGAATGATATCAGTGTCCCAATGTAACTAGCGCTAATTTGGTTTGGAAATAGCAAAGTGCTACTTGTATTTATTGCCCTATAACTTGCAAAACATGTATAACATGTAAACATTGGGTATTTCTAAACTCAGGGCAAAATTTAGAAACTATTTAGCATGGGTGTTTTTTGGTGGTTTTAGAGGTGTAACAGAAAGTTAGAAAAAGTGTGGTTTTTACCATTTTTTTCCTCATATTTTATAATTTTTTTAATAGTAAATTATAAGATATGAAAATAATGGTATCTTTAGAAAGTCCATTTAATGGCGAGAAAAACGGTATATAATATGTGTGGGTACAGTAAATGAGTAAGAGGAAAATTACAGCTAAACATAAACACCGCAAGAATGTAAAAATAGCCTTGGTCCCAAACGGTCAGAAAATGGAAAAGTGCTGTGGTCCTTACGGGGTTAAACCATCACTTAAAAATTAATATTAATTTTGTGTGCAATTAATAACATTTTAATTCATGTTATAGTTAGCATATTTAGACCTCCAAATGCACCATTGCAATCCTAAATAAACAAACAGTTACATGTTCATATTTCATATATTCAGTGTGATTTGTACGATATTGTTATATTTTTTATGTTAACATAAGAAATGAGCATAAAAAAAAAAAGGGGAGCAATAAATGCCAGTTGAAACAGGCACAAAAAAAAATGATGCTTACCTGATAAATCTTTCTATGGTATAACAATGAAAGAACAAAAATTTGACTCTTTAAAAGGAGCTAAACTTTCTAAACTTTCCTGTACAAATTTCAGAATTCTGGGAATTCTGAAAGAATTGCGATTAAAACTGTTTTCCAAGAAAGAAAAACCTTTGTCTTGTGTTAAATCTTCCCCATAACAGGCTTCCTAATCTGAATTAAAGTAGTTATTAAAGCTCCAGAGAAACCTCATTGCTTCAAAATTATGCTTTCAATATTCAAGTCATCAAGTTGAGAGACTCGAGATCTTGATAATAAAATGGATCTTGAGATGGGAGGTTGAAGAGGAAGAGACTACGGAGGAGAGCTGGACATTTGTACTAAAACGTCTGCAAAACAAGTTCTGCAAAGCCAAGCTGGAGCTATTAGAATTACTGGCGACAGCTCCTGCTTTATTCGAGCTATCACTCTTGTAAGAAGAACAGTAGAAGGAAATATATATGCCAGCTGAAAAGACCAAGAAGCTGTAAGAGCATCTACAAGCTCCACCTGAGGATCCCTGGACTTCGCAAAATATCTGGGAAGCTTGTTTATTAGGCCATCAGATCTATCTCTGGAAGACCCCACCTCCTGTCTGATTCAAGATATCTGTATGAAGAGACCATTCCCCAGGATGAAGGGATTGGCAACTGAGAAAATCCAGTTGTTCACTCACTGGAGGAATGATAAAGTAATTGTTCTCTGCCCATTTGAGATTCTTCCTTCATTGTAAGAGAACTGCGCGTTTCTCCTTGATGATTAATATAAGGGGCGAGCCTTAAAGATCCCCACTAAACTGAAAGATAAGCATATTTCCAATATGGACAAAAGGACACCCCAAGAGATAGACTAGTGATTTATCCACCACGAAAGAGAATGTCTTGTTATAGGACCCAATAAAATCCTTTGAGAAAGTGGATTGTAATCCTTGCACCATTTACCAAACATGCAAAGCTGAAGAGGTCTCATATGAAACCAAGCAATCATCAGACCAAGCACTTCCATACAGAGAGATGACCAAAACTTGGCACAAGTTGACTGCAAGTTTAATTTTCTCAGATCTGTCAAGGAAAGAATTATTGAAATTGAATTGATGACCACTCCTAGAAAAGACGCTCTGGTCTGAGGAAACATAGAACTGTTTGGAACTATGATTCTCTAACCGTGTTGGTTCAACAAAAGATTATTGGTATGAGAAATTGCTAAAAGTAAAGATGGAGCATGAACCAGAATATCGTCCAGGTATGGAGCCACCAATATGATCTGAGTCCTAATGACACATAACATGGTTCCCAAAACCAAATTTCGGGGAGCAGTAGCCAGGTCAAACGGCAGAGCAACAAACTGCAAATATTTGTCCAGAGAAGCAAATCTGGGACCTGAAAATGCTCTTTGTGAATCAGAATATGGAGTTAGGCATTCTTCAAGTCTATTGTAGAAATGAATTATCCTTGTTGAAGGTTGGGATTCTGAGAAATTTGTTCAAAGTCTTTATATCCAGAATAGGCCTGAAAGGTCCTTCTTTCTTGGGAACAAAGAACAGGTCAGAATAAAACCCCTGTCCTATTATCTCGAATACATTTAAAAAAAAAAAAGGCTTGTGCCTTTACAGGATTCTTCGGAATAAAAAGACAGAAGAAACTTTCCTCTGAATCCTATTCTGTATGCCTGGAAAACAATAACAAAACCAGTGATCTCAAACAGACTAAACCAGACCTTCGATAAAGGTGTAATCTGTCAACTACAAGAAGAACATGAGGATCTGATGCTGCACCTTCATGCTGATTTATAAGTAGTGAAGGGCTTCTTTTATTGCTAAGACTTGTTATAATTGTTCCAACTAGGGGATAACTTACAGGAGGTTCTGGAAGATTCATTCTTTTGAAAAGAAGGATGATCTTTGGTTACTGCATTGCTGAAAGAAACGAGAAAGATTAAAAACATAATTTATGCTTACCTGATAAATTCCTTTCTTCTGTAGTGTGATCAGTCCACGGGTCATCATTACTTCTGGGATATTAACTGCTCCCCCACAGGAAGTGCAAGAGGATTCACCCAGCAGAGCTGCATATAGCTCCCCCCCTCCACGTCACTCCCAGTCATTCGACCAAGGACCAACGAGAAAGGAAAAGCCAAGGGTGAAGTGGTGACTGGAGTATAAATTAAAAAATATTTACCTGCCTTAAAAACAGGGCGGGCCGTGGACTGATCACACTACAGAAGAAAGGAATTTATCAGGTAAGCATAAATTATGTTTTCTTCTGTTAAGTGTGATCAGTCCACGGGTCATCATTACTTCTGGGATACCAATACCAAAGCAAAAGTACACGGATGACGGGAGGGATAGGCAGACTCTTTATACAGAAGGAACCACTGCCTGAAGAACCTTTCTCCCAAAAATAGCCTCCGATGAAGCAAAGGTGTCAAATTTGTAAAATTTGGAAAAAGTATGAAGCGAAGACCAAGTTGCAGCCTTGCAAATCTGTTCAACAGAGGCCTCATTCTTGAAGGCCCAAGTGGAAGCCACAGCTCTAGTAGAATGAGCTGTAATTCTTTCAGGAGGCTGCTGTCCAGCAGTCTCATAAGCTAAACGAATTATGCTACGAAGCCAAAAAGAAAGAGAGGTAGCGGAAGCTTTTTGACCTCTCCTCTGCCCAGAGTAAATGACAAACAGAGAAGACGTTTGTCGGAATTCCTTAGTTGCCTGCAAGTAAAATTTTAGAGCCCGGACTACATCCAGGTTGTGCAGTAGACGTTCCATCTTTGAAGAAGGATTTGGGCATAAAGAAGGAACAACAATCTCTTGATTGATATTCCTGTTAGTAACTACCTTAGGTAAGAACCCAGGTTTAGTACGCAGGACTACCTTATCCGAATGAAAAATCAAATAAGGAGAATCACAATGTAAGGCTGATAATTCAGAGACTCTTCGAGCCGAGGAAATAGCCATTAAAAATAGAACTTTCCAAGATAACAACTTTATATCAATGGAATGAAGGGGTTCAAACGGAACGCCCTGTAAAACATTAAGAACAAGGTTTAAACTCCATGGTGGAGCAACAGTTTTAAACACAGGCTTAATCCTGGCCAAAGCCTGACAAAAAGCCTGGACGTCAGGAACTTCTGACAGACGTTTGTGTAACAGAATGGACAGAGCTGAGATCTGTCCCTTTAATGAACTAGCAGAAAAACCCTTTTCTAAACCTTCTTGTAGAAAAGACAATATCCTAGGAATCCTAACCTTACTCCAAGAGTAACCTTTGGATTCACACCAATGTAGGTATTTACGCCATATCTTATGGTAAATCTTTCTGGTAACAGGTTTCCTAGTCTGTATTAAGGTACTAATAACTGACTCAGAAAACCCACGTCTTGATAAAATTAAGCGTTCAATTTCCAAGCAGTCAGCTTCAGAGAAGTTAGATTTTGATGTTTGAAGGGACCCTGTATCAGAAGGTCCTGTTTCAGAGGTAGAGACCAAGGCGGACAGGATGACATGTCCACCAGGTCTGCATACCAAGTCCTGCGTGGCCACGCAGGTGCTATTAGAATCACTGATGCTCTCTCTTGTTTGATTCTGGCTATCAATCGAGGAAGCAACGGGAAGGGTGGAAACACGTAAGCCATCCTGAAGTCCCAAGGTGCTGTCAGAGCATCTATCAGGACTGCTCCTGGATCCCTGGATCTGGACCCGTAACGAGGAAGCTTGGCGTTCTGTCGAGACGCCATGAGATCTATCTCTGGTTTGCCCCAACGTCGAAGTATTTGGGCAAAGACCTCCGGATGAAGTTCCCACTCCCCCGGATGAAAAGTCTGACGACTTAAGAAATCCGCCTCCCAGTTCTCCACTCCCGGGATGTGGATTGCTGACAGGTGGCAAGAGTGAGACTCTGCCCAGCGAATTATCTTTGATACTTCCATCATAGCTAGGGAGCTTCTTGTCCCTCCCTGATGGTTGATGTAAGCTACAGTCGTGATGTTGTCCGACTGAAACCTGATGAACCCCCGAGTTGTCAACTGGGGCCAAGCCAGGAGGGCATTGAGAACTGCTCTCAATTCCAGAATGTTTATTGGCAGGAGACTCTCCTCCTGACTCCATAGTCCCTGAGCCTTCAGGGAATTCCAGACGGCACCCCAACCTAGAAGGCTGGCGTCTGTTGTTACAATTGTCCAGTCTGGTCTGCTGAATGGCATCCCCCTGGACAGGTGTGGCCGAGAAAGCCACCATAGAAGAGAATTTCTGGTCTCTTGATCCAGATTCAGAGAAGGGGATAAGTCTGAGTAATCCCCATTCCACTGACCTAGCATGCACAGTTGCAGTGGTCTGAGGTGTAAGCGTGCAAAGGGTACTATGTCCATTGCCGCTACCATTAAGCCGATTACCTCCATACATTGAGCCACTGACGGGTGTTGAATGGAATGAAGAGTGCGGCAAGCACTTTGAAGTCTTGATAGCCTGTCCTCTGTCAGGTAAATCTTCATTTCTACAGAATCTATAAGAGTCCCCAGGAAGGGAACTCTTGTGAGTGGAACGAGTGAACTTTTCTTTTCGTTCACCTTCCATCCATGTGACCTTAGAAATGCCAGCACTAACTCTGTATGAGATTTGGCAGTTTGAAAGCTTGAAGCTTGTATCAGAATGTCGTCTAGGTATGGAGCTACCGAGATTCCCTGCGGTCTTAGTACCGCCAGAAGAGCACCCAGAACCTTTGTGAAGATTCTTGGCGCTGTAGCCAATCCGAATGGAAGAGCCACAAACTGGTAATGCCTGTCTAGGAAGGCAAACCTTAGGTACCGGTAATGATCTTTGTGAATCGGTATGTGCAGGTAAGCATCTTTTAAATCTACAGTGGTCATGTACTGACCCTCTTGGATCATAGGTAAAATTGTCCGAATAGTCTCCATCTTGAACGATGGAACTCTTAGGAATTTGTTTAGGATCTTTAAGTCCAGGATTGGTCTGAAAGTTCCCTCTTTTTTGGGAACCACAAACAGATTTGAGTAAAACCCCTGTCCCTGTTCCGATCGTGGAACTGGATGGATTACTCCCATTAACAAGAGCTCTTGTACGCAGCGTAGAAAAGCCTCTTTCTTTGTCTGGATTGTTGACAATCTTGACAGATGAAATCTCTCTCTTGGAGGAGAGTATTTGAAGTCCAGAAGGTATCCCTGAGATATTATCTCTAGCGCCCAGGGATCCTGAACATCTCTTGCCCAAGCCTGGGCGAAGAGAGAAAGTCTGCCCCCCACTAGATCCGATCCCGGATCGGGGGCCCTCAATTCATGCTGTTTTGGGGGCAGCAGCAGGTTTCCTAGTCTGCTTGCCCTTGTTCCAGGACTGGTTAGGTTTCCAGCCTTGTCTGTAGCGAGCAACAGCTCCTTCCTGTTTTGGTGCAGAGGAAGTTGATGCTGCTCCTGCTTTGAAATTACGAAAGGAACGAAAACTAGACTGTCTAGTCTTGGCTTTGGCTTTGTCCTGAGGCAGGGCATGGCCTTTACCTCCTGTAATGTCAGCGATAATCTCTTTCAACCCGGGCCCGAATAAGGTCTGCCCTTTGAAAGGTATATTAAGCAATTTAGACTTAGAAGTAACATCAGCTGACCAGGATTTTAGCCACAGCGCCCTGCGTGCCTGAATGGCGAATCCTGAATTCTTCGCCGTAAGTTTAGTAAGATGTACTACGGCCTCCGAAATGAATGAATTAGCTAGTTTAAGGACTCTAAGCCTGTCCGTAATGTCGTCCAGAGTAGCTGAACCAATGTTCTCTTCCAGAGACTCAATCCAGAATGCCGCTGCAGCCGTGATCGGCGCAATGCATGCAAGGGGTTGCAATATAAAACCTTGTTGAACAAACATTTTCTTAAGGTAACCCTCTAACTTTTTATCCATTGGATCTGAAAAAGCACAGCTATCCTCCACCGGGATAGTGGTACGCTTAGCTAAAGTAGAAACTGCTCCCTCCACCTTAGGGACCGTTTGCCATAAGTCCCTTGTGGTGGCGTCTATTGGAAACATTTTTCTAAATATCGGAGGGGGTGAGAACGGCACACCGGGTCTATCCCACTCCTTAGTAACAATTTCAGTAAGTCTCTTAGGTATAGGAAAAACCTCAGTACTCGTCAGTACCGCAAAATATTTATCCAACCTACACATTTTCTCTGGTATTGCAACTGTGTTACAATCATTCAGAGCCGCTAACACCTCCCCTAGTAATACACGGAGGTTTTCCAGTTTAAATTTAAAATTTGAAATATCTGAATCCAGTCTGTTTGGATCAGAACCGTCACCCACAGAATGAAGTTCTCCGTCCTCATGTTCTGCCACCTGTGACGCAGTGTCTGACATGGCCCTAATATTATCAGCGCACTCTGTTCTCACCCCAGAGTGATCACGCTTACCTTTTAGTTCTGGTAATTTAGCCAAAACTTCAGTCATAACAGTAGCCATATCCTGTAATGTGATTTGTAATGGCCGCCCAGCTGTACTCGGCGCTACAATATCACGCACCTCTCTCTGAGCGGGAGATGTAGGTACTGACACGTGAGGCGAGTTAGTCGGCATAACTCTCCCCTCGTTGTTTGGTGAAATTTGTTCAATTTGTACAGATTGATTTTTATTTAAAGTAGCATCAATACAGTTAGTACATAAATTTCTATTGGGCTCCACTTTGGCATTGCAACAAATGACACAGGTATCATCTTCTGAATCAGACATGTTTAACACACTAGCAAATAAAATTGCAACTTGGAAATACAATTCAAATAGAATAATATTAAAACGTACTGTGCCTTTAAGAAGCACAGAAGATCTATGACAGTTAAAAATTAATAAATTGAAACAGTTATAGCCTCAATCCTTGTAAACAACACAACTTTAGCAAAGGTTTAATCCCATTAGCAAAGATAACAATTTCTGAAAGCAGGAAACAAATTACAGAATAAAAGTTTTTATTTCAGTCAAACTATAATTCTCACAGCTCTGCTGAGAGAAATTACCTCCCTCAAAATAAGTTTTGAAGACCCCTGAGCTCTGTAGAGATGAACCAGATCATGCAGGGAATACAATGAGTTGCTGACTGAAATATTTGATGCATAGTAAAAGCGCCCCTCCCCCACACACACAGCAGTGAGGGAGAACAGAAACTGACAGAAAAAACAGATTTAAGCAACTGCCAAGTGGAAAAATGGTGCCCAAACATTTATTCACTCAGTACCTCAGCAAATGAAAACGATTTTACATTCCAGCAAAAACGTTAAACATAATCTCTAGTTATTAAACAGCTTTATGTCTTTCTTACAGTGTAATTCTAGTGAAGTACCATTCTCCCAGAATACTGAAGTGTAAAGTATACATACATGACATTATATCGGTATGGCAGGATTTTCTCATCAATTCCATTGTCAGAAAATAAAAACTGCTACATACCTCTATGCAGATTCATCTGCCCGCTGTCCCCTGATCTGAAGTTTACCTCACTCCTCAGATGGCCGAGAACAGCAATATGATCTTAACTACTCCGGCTAAAATCATAGCAAAACTCTGGTAGATTCTTCCTCAAACTCTGCCAGAGAGGTAATAACACACTCCGGTGCTATTTTAAAATAACAAACTTTTGATTGAAGATATAAAACTAAGTATAATCACCATAGTCCTCTCACACGACCTATCTAGTTGCTGGGTGCAAGAGAATGACTGGGAGTGACGTGGAGGGGGGGAGCTATATGCAGCTCTGCTGGGTGAATCCTCTTGCACTTCCTGTGGGGGAGCAGTTAATATCCCAGAAGTAATGATGACCCGTGGACTGATCACACTTAACAGAAGAAAGCCCTACCTTTCCACTAGGATCTTTAGTCCTGAGGGAGAAAAGCTTCTTTACCTCCAGACATGTAAGAGATTATAGAATATAAATCAGGAGCAAATAAGATCTTCTCATGAAAGAGAAGAGTTAAAAGCATGGACATTGAAACCATGTCAGCAGACCAAGATTTCAGTTATAATGCTTTTCTAGGCAAAACAGCTAAAGCTATACTTTTGGCAATAATCGTGATAACTTCCACAATAGCATCACAGATGACTGCATTAACAGACCTAAATAGATCTAGGTGATTCTGAAAACTGTTGTCTGAAACCTGTTCAAACAAACTATCCCATCATAGAGTAGAAACTGTTGCAGTTGAATGCCAGAAATAATTAACTCATGGACCACCTTACGGAAAAAAAACAGAATTTATATTTACCTGATAAATTACTTTCTCCAACGGTGTGTCCGGTCCACAGCGTCATCCTTACTTGTGGGATATTCTCCTCCCCAACAGGAAATGGCAAAGAGCCCAGCAAAGCTGGTCACATGATCCCTCCTAGGCTCCGCCTACCCCAGTCATTCGACCGACGTAAAGGAGGAATATTTGCATAGGAGAAACCATATGATACCGTGGTGACTGTAGTTAAAGAAAATAAATTATCAGACCTGATTAAAAAACCAGGGCGGGCCGTGGTCCGGACACACCGTTGGAGAAAGTAATTTATCAGGTAAATATAAATTCTGTTTTCTCCAACATAGGTGTGTCCGGTCCACGGCGTCATCCTTACTTGTGGGAACCAATACCAAAGCTTTAGGACACGGATGAAGGGAGGGAGCAAATCAGGTCACCTAAATGGAAGGCACCACGGCTTGCAAAACCTTTCTCCCAAAAATAGCCTCAGAAGAAGCAAAAGTATCAAACTTGTAAAATTTGGTAAAAGTGTGCAGTGAAGACCAAGTCGCTGCCTTACATATCTGATCAACAGAAGCCTCGTTCTTGAAGGCCCATGTGGAAGCCACAGCCCTAGTGGAATGAGCTGTGATTCTTTCAGGAGGCTGCCGTCCGGCAGTCTCATAAGCCAATCTGATGATGCTTTTAATCCAAAAAGAGAGAGAGGTAGAAGTTGCTTTTTGACCTCTCCTTTTACCAGAATAAACAACAAACAAGGAAGATGTTTGTCTAAAATCCTTTGTAGCATCTAAATAGAATTTTAGAGCGCGAACAACATCCAAATTGTGCAACAAACGTTCCTTCTTTGAAACTGGATTCGGACACAAAGAAGGCACGACTATCTCTTGGTTAATGTTTTTGTTAGAAACAACTTTCGGAAGAAAACCAGGTTTAGTACGTAAAACCACCTTATCTGCATGGAACACCAGATAAGGAGGAGAACACTGCAGAGCAGATAACTCTGAAACTCTTCTAGCAGAAGAAATTGCAACCAAAAACAAAACTTTCCAAGATAATAACTTAATATCAACGGAATGTAAGGGTTCAAACGGAACCCCCTGAAGAACTGAAAGAACTAAATTGAGACTCCAAGGAGGAGTCAAAGGTTTGTAAACAGGCTTGATTCTAACCAGAGCCTGAACAAAGGCTTGAACATCTGGCACAGCTGCCAGCTTTTTGTGAAGTAACACAGACAAGGCAGAAATCTGTCCCTTCAAGGAACTTGCAGATAATCCTTTCTCCAATCCTTCTTGAAGAAAGGATAGAATCTTAGGAATTTTTACCTTGTCCCAAGGGAATCCTTTAGATTCACACCAACAGATATATTTTTTCCATATTTTGTGGTAAATTTTTCTAGTTACAGGCTTTCTGGCCTGAACAAGAGTATCAATAACAGAATCTGAGAACCCTCGCTTTGATAAGATCAAGCGTTCAATCTCCAAGCAGTCAGTTGGAGTGAGACCAGATTCGGATGTTCGAACGGACCTTGAACAAGAAGGTCTCGTCTCAAAGGTAGCTTCCATGGTGGAGCCGATGACATATTCACCAGGTCTGCATACCAAGTCCTGCGTGGCCATGCAGGAGCTATCAAGATCACCGATGCCCTCTCCTGATTGATCCTGGCTACCAGCCTGGGGATGAGAGGAAACGGCGGGAATACATAAGCTAGTTTGAAGGTCCAAGGTGCTACTAGTGCATCTACTAGAGTCGCCTTGGGATCCCTGGATCTGGACCCGTAGCAAGGAACCTTGAAGTTCTGACGAGAGGCCATCAGATCCATGTCTGGAATGCCCCACAGTTGAGTAATTTGGGCAAAGATTTCCGGATGGAGTTCCCACTCCCCCGGATGTAATGTCTGACGACTCAGAAAATCCGCTTCCCAATTTTCCACTCCTGGGATGTGGATTGCAGACAAGTGGCAGGAGTGAGTCTCCGCCCATTGAATGATTTTGGTCACTTCTTCCATCGCCAGGGAACTCCTTGTTCCCCCCTGATGGTTGATGTACGCAACAGTCGTCATGTTGTCTGATTGAAACCGTATGAACTTGGCCTTTGCTAGCTGAGGCCAAGCCTTGAGAGCATTGAGTATCGCTCTCAGTTCCAGAATATTTATCGGTAGAAGAGATTCTTCCCGAGACCAAAGACCCTGAGCTTTCAGGGGTCCCCAGACCGCGCCCCAGCCCATCAGACTGGCGTCGGTCGTGACAATGACCCACTCTGGTCTGCGGAAGCTCATCCCCTGTGACAGGTTGTCCAGGGACAGCCACCAACGGAGTGAATCTCTGGTCCTCTGATTTACTTGTATCGTCGGAGACAAGTCTGTATAATCCCCATTCCACTGACTGAGCATGCACAGTTGTAATGGTCTTAGATGAATGCGCGCAAAAGGAACTATGTCCATTGCCGCTACCATCAAACCTATTACTTCCATGCACTGCGCTATGGAAGGAAGAGGAACGGAATGAAGTATTTGACAAGAGTTTAGAAGTTTTGTTTTTCTGGCCTCTGTCAGAAAAATCCTCATTTCTAAGCAGTCTATTATTGTTCCCAAGAAGGGAACCCTCGTTGACGGAGATAGAGAACTCTTTTCTACGTTCACTTTCCATCCGTGAGATCTGAGAAAGGCCAGGACAATGTCCGTGTGAGCCTTTGCTAGAGGAAGGGACGACGCTTGAATCAGAATGTCGTCCAAGTAAGGTACTACTGCAATGCCCCTTGGTCTTAGCACCGCTAGAAGGGACCCTAGTACCTTTGTGAAAATCCTTGGAGCAGTGGCTAATCCGAACGGAAGTGCCACGAACTGGTAATGCTTGTCCAGGAATGCGAACCTTAGGAACCGATGATGTTCCTTGTGGATAGGAATATGTAGATACGCATCCTTTAAATCCACCGTGGTCATGAATTGACCTTCCTGGATGGAAGGAAGAATTGTTCGAATGGTTTCCATTTTGAACGATGGAACCTTGAGAAACTTGTTTAGGATCTTGAGATCTAAGATTAGTCTGAACGTTCCCTCTTTTTTGGGAACTACGAACAGATTGGAGTAGAACCCCATCCCTTGTTCTCCTAATGGAACAGGATGAATCACTCCCATTTTTAACAGGTCTTCTACACAATGTAAGAATGCCTGTTTTTTTATGTGGTCTGAAGACAATTGAGACCTGTGGAACCTCCCCCTTGGGGGAAGCCCCTTGAATTCCAGAAGATAACCTTGGGAGACTATTTCTAGCGCCCAAGGATCCAGAACATCTCTTGCCCAAGTTAAACACTAAAAAACTCTAAGCCATCTCCGTGGAGATGTTGCCTGTACAACGGCAAAGAGAATGACTGGGGTAGGCGGAGCCTAGGAGGGATCATGTGACCAGCTTTGCTGGGCTCTTTGCCATTTCCTGTTGGGGAGGAGAATATCCCACAAGTAAGGATGACGCCGTGGACCGGACACACCTATGTTGGAGAAAAACTTAATTTATGCTTACCTGATCATTTTCTTTTCTTCTGATGGGAAGAGTCCACAGCTGCATTCATTACTTTTGAGAATTCAGAACCTGGCCACCAGGAGGAAGCAAAGACACCCCAGCCAAAGGCTTTAATATCTCCCCCACTTCCCTCATCCCCCCTGTCATTCTGCCAAGGAAACAAGGAACAGTAGGAGAAATATAAGGGTAAAAAGGTTCTGGAAGAATAAAAACTAAAAAACATCCGTCCCATACATAAAAGACGGACGGGGAGCTGTGGACTATCAGGTAAGCATAATTTAGGATTTTCTTCTTAAACGGGAAGAGTCCACAGCTGCATTCATTACTTTTGGGAAAACAATACCCAAGCTATAGAGGACGCTGAATGCAAACAAAGGGCGGGTACAGATGGCGGTCCCTTTCGAAGGGCACAACAGCCTGAAATTACCCAACACCCGATAAAAAACTGTAACACTTAAAATCCATTGAGGGGTCGGAGCCTAGAGGGCAATGGAGTAAGGCGCACTTTGTGATAGCTCCGTGCACACCGGAGCTCAAGGGGGCCGAATGAGCACGATCCGATACTGAGAGGGGGCCCATCTGGAGAGCAGAGAAGGCGGTGAGGCTGAAAGTAGCTTTGACGAGGGTCAGTCGGGA
The DNA here is from genome assembly GCF_027579735.1 of Bombina bombina. Classification (NCBI taxonomy): domain Eukaryota; kingdom Metazoa; phylum Chordata; class Amphibia; order Anura; family Bombinatoridae; genus Bombina; species Bombina bombina. The sequence continues at coordinate 1,179,498,725 of NC_069499.1, read as the reverse complement.
GAAGGGGCATAACGCCATGATCGCACGGCTCCCGGTACACTGTGACATAGAGAGTGCAGCGGCCATCTTGGATCTCCACGTGGCAGGCCGGTCAGCAGTAAACTCAGGCCAGGGAAACTGCAGAGGGAGAAGGACAGACCCGGAGACAGCTAAAAGAGGTATAAACAAAGGAGATGGGCCCCCTCATAACGGTACTAAGCAATAACAGGCCATTGGTGAGACGCTTGGGACTACAGGGACCATAGTAAAAATGGCCATTCAATTCCCTTGCAGAGCCTAGCATTAGCCCTAATACAACACAGGGCAGCATATTGGTGGCAATAGAGGTTCTGCACAGGGGGAAAAGTAGCAAAAACGATAAGAAGATCTCCTGAAGCAGAGATTTGAGTTAATCTGAATGATCAGCTAAGGAAGAGGAAAAACTTTCTTTTTCTTTTGCTGGGAAAAGAGGAGAAAAGCACCCGGCTTTGCTTTTTTGTCTGACTGGCAGAGCAGTCCTATAGTGGCAACATATCTTAAGGATGGCAGCAAAGAAACCAACTAAGTCTTCCCAGGGAAGTAAAGCCACCACTACACATAATTTTTTAAGACAGGTGAAGGGGGATAAGGCTGTGGCAACCTCACAGGCAGAACAAGAAGAAGAGGTAGACTCTGATAATAGTACCTCTGAACTCCATACAGGCCAGAACCCAGTCACTAAGGCTGACATTAAAATGCTAGTCTCCAAACAGGACATATCAAATACATTTGACAAACTCTGGGAAAAGATAGATGCAATGCAAAATACAGTGACCAGTAGTTTGGCTGAAATCAAACATGACATTCAAGATCTGGGCAACAGGGTATCTACTTTGGAAGATGGTGAAGCTACAGTATTTGAGGAGGTTAATTCCATTGCACAACAGGTGGAGATCCAAAAACGGGAGCTGGAGTTGGTACAAGACAAGATGGAAGATCTTGAGAATCGTAGCCGTAGGTGCAACATTCGCCTGAAGGGCATCCCGGAGTCGGTGCCCCCAGAAGGGTTGGCATTCTCTATTCAGCAGTGTGTGTGGTCTGACCACTCACTTATACTGTTAGAGATGACGGGTTTATTCAACTTCAATAGACAACGTTCCTGGACCTTCGACCCGACAGTACTTAGAGACCCCCAGACCCAACAGACTTTCGCGAAGTTGATAGAGTAATACTGGACTCACAATGTAGAGACAACTGTTAATCCAGTTAACACTTGGGCGGCTCACAAACCGTATCTTAGGGGTTTATTGATTAAGGAAAAAGCGAGATTTATTAGACAACAAACATTGTCGGGATCTACACTTAAAGGGACATTAAACACTTTGAGATGGTAATATAAAATGATAGATTGTATATAATAAAACAACTCTGCAATATACTTTCATTATTTATTTTGTCCTCTTTGCCTGTAATTCCATTCTGAAATTGTGAGCTTTTCAGTTCCTGTTAGAAATAGAAGTGCAGAACACTGTTAAATCCAGCACAACCATTGGCTGCACACTCTAGTGACCTATTTATGACTGACCCTAATTGGCCACAGCAGAGAAGGTAACACAAGTTACAACATGGCAGCTCCCAGTGTTTTATAGACACTAAAACTTTACACTTATTTTGTCACTTTTTAAACAACTAATGAAACTTTAAAAAATACATCTACATGTTAGTCATGGACTAATCTTTTCTTTGAATGCATCATTCTATCTAGCACGTATTTAGTGTTTAATGTCCCTTTAAGCTTTTACACCTAAAAAGGAAGACGCTAAAGAAAATTCTAGACTCCAATTCGGTTAGAGCTATACAGAGACTGAAGGCACAGTATTTTGTGTACTCGAACAAACCAGATAGATACTTGGCGCACAAGATTAGGGAGAGGACTAGTGTCTTCTCAATCTCCTCGATAGTGAGAGAGGATGGCAAGAGAACTTTTGATTCCCAAGAGATAGCAGAATCTTTTGCGGATTATTATTCTACCCTGTATGACGGGAAAAAAGTGGAACACACCCCTACTACTCAGGAAATCCTTAAGAAACTATTGACTAACGCAACTCTCAACAAAATTAGTGCACAAGACAGAGACCTGCTGAATGCTGACATTACCAGGGGGGGAGATCCTGTTAGCTCTCAAAGATCTGAGGGTAGGAAAAGCCCCGGGTCTGGACGGATTCCCGGGGGAGTATTATAAAATATTTAAAGAGGAACTAGCTACTCACTTATAGACCTTCTGTAACGATGTTATGCGTGAGAGGGCCATCCCTTCTGAGATGCTTAATGCCAAAATTGTTGTGATTCCCAAGTCAGGTAAGAATCCAGAAAGATGCCAAAGCTACAGGCCCATTTCACGAATTAACCAGGATGTCAAGATTCTCACTAAAATTCTGGCCAATAGGCTCAGGAGAATAGCTCAGAAGCTGGTCCATTCAGACCAGGTGGGCTTTATTTCAGAAAGGGAAGCCCCAGACAACGTGAGGAGGGTAATCTCCTTGATTGAGTGCTTGAGAGAGAGAGGAACGCCTTCACTGCTCCTATCTTTGGATGCAGAGAAGGCGTTCGACAGGATAGATTGGAAGTATATGACTGCTGTCTTGGAGGAAATGGGTTTTGAGGGACCATTTATGAAGGCGATCGGGGGACTGTATTCCACACCAACGGCGGTCATTAGGGCAGCAGGATTTCAATCTAAGACTATTGAGGTATTAAATGGGACCCGCCAGGGCTGCGCTCTCTCGCCGATTCTTTTTGCTCTGTGTATGGAGCCATTAGCGGCAAATATTAGAAATAACCCAGATGTCTCAGGGGTGTTGGTCAAGGAGGCAGAATATAAATTATCGCTTTTTGGCGATGATATCCTGCTGACATTGACTAGACCCCTGATATCCCTGCCTAATATATACCAAATTCTTCAGGACTTCTCTCTTATCTCGGGTTTTAAGATCAATCTGGATAAGTGTGAGGCGCTGCCCCTGAATCTTCCCCAGCAGACTAAAAAACTGGTCGAAACTAATTTTGAGTTCTCCTGGGCCAAGAAGTTCATTACCTATTTGGGTGTTAAATTAGCGGGTTCGTTATCAGCACCTGTATGGTTTGAACTACGTTCCATTATATAACACTATAAATAGGGATTTGAAGAGGTGGAAGGCTTTTAACTTCTCTTGGTATGGCAGGCTCTCTAGTATTAAAATGAACATTCTACCAAGACTTTTGTATTTGTTCAAGTGCTCCCGATAGCGGTGCCGGGGGCTGAGCTACAGAAAAACATAATTTATGTAAGAACTTACCTGATAAATTCATTTCTTTCATATTAACAAGAGTCCATGAGCTAGTGACGTATGGGATATACATTCCTACCAGGAGGGGCAAAGTTTCCCAAACCTCAAAATGCCTACAAATACACCCCTCACCACACCCACAAATCAGTTTAACGAATAGCCAAGAAGTGGGGTGATAAGAAAAAAGTGCGAAGCATATAAAATAAGGAATTGGAATAATTGTGCTTTATACAAAAAAATCATAACCACCACAAAAAAGGGTGGGCCTCATGGACTCTTGTTAATATGAAAGAAATGAATTTATCAGGTAAGTTCTTACATAAATTATGTTTTCTTTCATGTAATTAACAAGAGTCCATGAGCTAGTGACGTATGGGATAATGAATACCCAAGATGTGGATCTTTCCACACAAGAGTCACTAGAGAGGGAGGGATAAAATAAAGACAGCCAATTCCTGCTGAAAATAATCCACACCCAAAATAAAGTTTAATGAAAAACATAAGCAGAAGATTCAAACCGAAACCACTGCCTGAAGTACCTTTCTACCAAAAACTGCTTCAGAAGAAGAGAATACATCAAAATGGTAGAATTTAGTAAAAGTATGCAAAGAGGACCAATTCGCTGCTTTGCAAATCTGATCAACTGAAGCTTCATTCCTAAACGCCCAGGAAGTAGAAACTGACCTAGTAGAATGAGCTGTAATCCTCTGAGGCGGAGTTTTACCCGACTCAACATAGGCAAGATGAATTAAAGATTTCAACCAGGATGCCAAAGAAATGGCAGAAGCTTTCTGGCCTTTTCTAGAACCAGAAAAGATGACAAATAGACTAGAAGTCTTTCGGAAAGATTTAGTAGCTTCAACATAATATTTCAAAGCTCTAACAACATCCAAAGAATGTAACGATTTCTCCTTAGAATTCTTAGGATTAGGACATAATGAAGGAACCACGATTTCTCTACTAATGTTGTTGGAATTCACAACCTTAGGTAAAAATTCAAAAGAAGTTCGCAACACCGCCTTATCCTGATGAAAAATCAGAAAAGGAGACTCACAAGAAAGAGCAGATAATTCAGAAACTCTTCTGGCAGAAGAGATGGCCAAAAGGAACAAAACTTTCCAAGAAAGCAATTTAATGTCCAATAAATGCATAGGTTCAAACGGAGGAGCTTGAAGAGCTCCCAGAACCAAATTCAAACTCCATGGAGGAGAAATTGACTTAATGACAGGTTTTATACGAACCAAAGCTTGTATAAAACAATGAATATCAGGAAGAATAGCAATCTTTCTGTGAAAAAGAACAGAAAGAGCAGAGATTTGTCCTTTCAAGGAACTTGCGGACAAACCCTTATCTAAACCATCCTGAAGAAATTGTAATATTCTCGGAATTCTAAAAGAATACCAAGAAAAATGATGAGTAAGACACCAAGAAATATAAGTCTTCCAGACTCTATAATATATCTCTCTAGATACAGATTTACGAGCCTGTAACATAGTATCAATCACAGAGTCAGAGAAACCTCTTTGACTAAGAATCAAGCGTTCAATCTCCATACCTTTAAGTTTAAGGATTTCAGATCCGGATGGAAAAAAGGACCTTGCGACAGAAGGTCTGGTCTTAACGGAAGAGTCCATGGTTGGCAAGATGCCATCCGGACAAGATCCGCATACCAAAACCTGTGAGGCCATGCCGGAGCTATTAGCAGAACAAACGAGCATTCCCTCAGAATCTTGGAGATCACTCTTGGAAGAAGAACTAGAGGCGGAAAGATATAGGCAGGATGATACTTCCAAGGAAGTGATAATGCATCCACTGCCTCCGCCTGAGGATCCCGGGATCTGGACAGATACCTGGGAAGTTTCTTGTTTAGATGAGAGGCCATCAGATCTATCTCTGGAAGTCCCCACATTTGAACAATCTGAAGAAATACCTCTGGGTGAAGAGACCATTCGCCCGGATGCAACGTTTGGCGACTGAGATAATCCGCTTCCCAATTGTCTACACCTGGGATATGAACCGCAGAGATTAGACAGGAGCTGGATTCCGCCCAAACCAGAATTCGAGATACTTCTTTCATAGCCAGAGGACTGTGAGTCCCTCCTTGATGATTGATGTATGCCACAGTTGTGACATTGTCTGTCTGAAAACAAATGAACGATTCTCTCTTCAGAAGAGGCCAAGACTTAAGAGCTCTGAAAATTGCACGGAGTTCCAAAATATTGATCGGTAATCTCACCTCCTGAGATTCCCAAACTCCCTGTGCCATCAGAGATCCCCACACAGCTCCCCAACCTGTGAGACTTGCATCTGTTGAAATTACAGTCCAGGTCGGAAGAACAAAAGAAGCCCCCTGAATTAAACGATGGTGATCTGTCCACCACGTTAGAGAGTGTCGAACAATCGGTTTTAAAGATATTAATTGAGATATCTTCGTGTAATCCCTGCACCATTGGTTCAGCATACAGAGCTGAAGAGGTCGCATGTGAAAACGAGCAAAGGGGATCGCGTCCGATGCAGCAGTCATAAGACCTAGAATTTCCATGCATAAGGCTACCGAAGGGAATGATTGTGACTGAAGGTTTCGACAAGCTGAAATCAATTTTAGACGTCTCTTGTCTGTTAAAGACAGAGTCATGGACACTGAATCTATCTGGAAACCCAGAAAGGTTACCCTTGTTTGAGGAATCAAAGAACTTTTTGGTAAATTGATCCTCCAACCATGATCTTGAAGAAACAACACAAGTCGATTCGTATGAGACTCTGCTAAATGTAAAGACTGAGCAAGTACCAAGATATCGTCCAAATAAGGAAATACCACAATACCCTGTTCTCTGATTACAGACAGAAGGGCACCGAGAATCTTTGTGAAAATTCTTGGAGCTGTAGCAAGGCCAAACGGTAGAGCCACAAATTGGTAATGCTTGTCTAGAAAAGAGAATCTCAGGAACTGAAAATGATCTGGATGAATCGGAATATGCAGATATGCATCCTGTAAATCTATTGTGGACATATAATTCCCTTGCTGAACAAAAGGCAATATAGTCCTTACAGTTACCATCTTGAACGTTGGTATCCTTACATAACGATTCAATAATTTTAGATCCAGAACTGGTCTGAAGGAATTCTCCTTCTTTGGTACAATGAAGAGATTTGAATAAAACCCCATCCCCTGTTCCGGAACTGGAACTGGCATAATTACTCCAGCCAGCTCTAGATCTGAAACACAATTCAGAAATGCTTGAGCTTTCACTGGATTTACTGGGACACAGGAAAGAAAAAATCTCTTTGCAGGAGGTCTCATCTTGAAACCAATTCTGTACCCTTCTGAAACAATGCTCTGAATCCAAAGATTGTGAACAGAATTGATCCAAATTTCTTTGAAAAAACGTAACCTGCCCCCTACCAGCTGAACTGGAATGAGGGCCGTACCTTCATGTGAACTTAGAAGCAGGCTTTGCCTTTCTAGCAGGCTTGGATTTATTCCAGACTGGAGATGGTTTCCAAACTGAAACTGCTCCTGAGGACGAAGGATCAGGCTTTTGTTCTTTGTTGAAACGAAAGGAACGAAAACGATTGTTAGCCCTGTTTTTACCTTTAGATTTTTTATCCTGTGGTAAAAAAGTTCCTTTCCCACCAGTAACAGTTGAAATAATAGAATCCAACTGAGAACCAAATAATTTGTTTCCCTGGAAAGAAACGGAAAGTAGAGTTGATTTAGAAGCCATATCAGCATTCCAAGTCTTAAGCCATAAAGCTCTTCTGGCTAAGATAGCTAGAGACATAAACCTAACATCAACTCTAATAATATCAAAAATGGCATCACAGATAAAATTATTAGCATGCTGAAGAAGAAGAATAATAATATCATGAGAATCACGATTTGCTACTTGTTGCGCTAGGGTTTCCAACCAAAAAGTTGAAGCTGCAGCAACATCAGCCAATGATATAGCAGGTCTAAGAAGATTACCTGAACACAGATAAGCTTTTCTTAGAAAGGATTCAATTTTTCTATCTAAAGGATCCTTAAACGAGGTACCATCTGACGTAGGAATGGTAGTACGTTTAGCAAGGGTAGAAATAGCCCCATCAACTTTAGGGATTTTGTCCCAAAATTCTAACCTGTCAGGCGGAACAGGATATAATTGCTTAAAACGTTTAGAAGGAGTAAATGAATTTCCCAATTTATCCCATTCTTTGGAAATCACTGCAGAAATAGCATTAGGAACAGGAAAAACTTCTGGAATAACCGCAGGAGCTTTAAAAACCTTATCCAAACGTATAGAATTAGTATCAAGAGGACTAGAATCCTCTATTTCTAAAGCAATTAGTACTTCTTTAAGTAAAGAGAGAATAAATTCCATCTTAAATAAATATGAAGATTTATCAGCATCAATCTCTGAGATAGAATCCTCTGAACCAGAAGAGTCCAAAGAATCAGAATGATGGTGTTCATTTAAAAATTCATCTGTAGAGAGAGAAGATTTAAAAGACTTTTTACGTTTACTAGAAGGAGAAATAACAGACAAAGCCTTCTTTATGGATTCAGAAACAAAATCTCTTATGTTATCAGGAACATTCTGCACCTTAGATGTTGAGGGAACTGCAACAGGCAATGGTACATTACTAAAGGAAATATTATCTGCTTTAACAAGTTTGTCATGACAATTATTACAAACAACAGCTGGAGGAATAGCTACCAAAAATTTACAGCAGATACACTTAGCTTTGGTAGATCCAGCAGGCAGTGATTTTCCTGTAGTATCTTCTGGCTCAGATGCAACGTGAGACATCTTGCAATATGTAAGAAAAAAACAACATATAAAGCAAAATAGATCAAATTCCTTATAAGACAGTTTCAGGAATGGGAAAGAATGCCAAATATCAAGCTTCTAGCAACCAGAAGCAAATGAAAAATGAGACTGAAATAATGTGGAGACAAAAGCGACGCCCATATTTTTTAGCGCCAAATAAGACGCCCACATTATTTGGCGCCTAAATGCTTTTGGCGCCAAAAATGACGCCACATCCGGAAAGCCGACATTTTTGGCGCAAAATAACATCAAAAAAATGACGTAACTTCCGGCGACACGTATGACGCCGGAAACGGAAAAGAATTTTTGCGCCAAAAAAGTCCGCGCCAAGAATGACGCAATAAAATGAAGCATTTTCAGCCCCCGCGAGCCTAACAGCCCACAGGGAAAAAAAGTCAAATTTTTGAGGTAAGAAAAATATGATAATTCAATGCATAATCCCAAATATGAAACTGACTGTCTGAAAATAAGGAAAGTTGAACATTCTGAGTCAAGGCAAATAAATGTTTGAATACATATATTTAGAACTTTACAAATAAAGTGCCCAACCATAGCTTAGAGTGTCACAGAAAATAAGACTTACTTACCCCAGGACACTCATCTACATGTTTGTAGAAAGCCAAACCAGTACTGAAACGAGAATCAGTAGAGGTAATGGTAAATATAAGAGTATATCGTCGATCTGAAAAGGGAGGTAAGAGATGAATCTCTACGACCGATAACAGAGAACCTTATGAAAAAGACCCCGTAGAAGGAGATCACTGCATTCAATAGGCAATACTCTCTTCACATCCCTCTGACATTCACTGCACGCTGAGAGGAAAACCGGGCTCCAACTTGCTGCGGAGCGCATATCAACGTAGAATCTAGCACAAACTTACTTCACCACCTCCCTTGGAGGCAAAGTTTGTAAAACTGATTTGTGGGTGTGGTGAGGGGTGTATTTGTAGGCATTTTGAGGTTTGGGAAACTTTGCCCCTCCTGGTAGGAATGTATATCCCATACGTCACTAGCTCATGGACTCTTGTTAATTACATGAAAGAAATACAAATTTCACTGACCAACTATCAGAGGGGAGAGAGACGGGGCAGGATAGCATCAGATATTCTAACCAGGCATAGACAACTGGGAGGGGTAGGCCTCCCAAATCTAATCGACTATTACAGGGCAGCCAGACTAGCCCAAGACTCTTTATTGAGTAAAAATGACTATAACATTATATGGACGAGACTGGAGGCGGACCTGGGGGGCTATGCATACACAGCAGACGTACTTTCGGAGACAGGACACTTGGCTGAGAGACCCTCCTTTAAGACTAATGCCACAGCAGATACAGTTAGGGGATGGAAATTATTAACGGGATCTTTAGCTTTGATACATAGAAATTCTAGGGCTAGACCACTAAACCTGCTACTACATCCAGATTTTCGAACGCGGGTAGGTAAATGGCAAAATAAGGGGCTATATAGAGTTGCTGACTTTCTGGTAGGTAACCACATAAGGACGTTTTCACAGATTCAGGACAGTATTCACCCACTTAAATTGCATTGATTTCTCTACCTACAAATCTCCTCAGTACTACAGAAATACTGTTCCCTGGGGACTACACAAACTCCTACTACACTAGAACATATATGCATTACGCAAGAACAATCAAAAAAGTTATCACATCCTTATACTTGGCCCTCCAGGGAGCTAAATCTCAGACCAGTTCGTCGGTCGTGACCAAATGGGAGCAGGACACGGGAATGTTTCTCTCGAGGTCTCAGTGGGATATGATTTTATTTAACTCGAGCAAGGGGTTGATCAGTGCTGACCTTAGGGAAAATTGTATTAAGACAGCCTTTAGGTGGTATCTCACTCCAGACAGGACAAGACACTTCACCCCAGATGGTTCGGACCGATGCTACAGGGGATGTGGGGCCAAGGGGACATATTTACACATGTGGTGGGAGTGCACTAAGATTAGGTCAACTTGGGAACAGCTAGAGACACTTTTGGGGGAAGTATTTGGAGATGCAGTAACCCTGACGGTGGCGCACACGCTTCTTAACAGCAAACTAAGACCATAAATAAAGTAATTAATACCTTCATTCGGACAGTATGCACGGCTACTAGGGTCTGCATTGCCAAACATTGGAAAGTGGGGGCGCCACAATGGTCAGAGGTGTTGGATAAGATAGCACACATCTATGCTATGTCCAAGATAGCGGCAAATATACAGGGGACCAGGGAACACTTTACGAACATTTGGTTTTACTTTCTGGTTACATAGAACAGAAAGTGATCTATACAGATCAGTTGTTAAGGATCTAAGGCTGTTATATGGGGATAATGTGCTCAGATCCAGACTCCGGATAGGAGACATGGCCAAAAGCCAGATCCCCAGAACCCGAGACCGGTCGAAGTTCTAACCCCCTGAGGAATCATCAAGGTACCTAACACAGAGGAGTGCACCCTGGGCAGTGCATCCCACATCCCATTGTCCCTGGAAATTGGACGCTCGAAATGGATTCAGACCAAAGAGCATAGATGGACAATTTAACAGGCCTAAGAAGAGGGCAAACAGCACCAGGGGGAGCGTCTAAAAACAGAATTCTCTGCTCGTAAACCCAAAGAGCTAGATCTCCTAGAGAGTCGAAGGGGAACACCCCCCCTAAAGACCACGGGTTTACACGAAACAGGCTCCAACAAGCCCTTGGGAGGAGAAGGTGATAAAATCACCAAGACCCCTACAGGATTAGCCTCCCAGAAAATCCTGTACCTCACAGGAGAAACGATGGAAGCCTCACAACTCCTGGCAGGTATGTCGACCAGGGGAACGCCGGGGAAAACAACAGGGCATGTTCCAAACCCCTGCGCTCCCATAAAAGAGCCGTAAGGAACAGCAGCTAGCGCCTGACCAGTACCCGCCTGGTACGAGAGCACTCCAAAACTGTCGAAAGTCCAAGAAAAATCGGATCGGTTGAAGACCCTGGTCCCGAGGGAGGGGCCCATGATGCCTCAGAGGCCATCGCTGCCCCAGAAGGTCAAACTGACTCGGACAATCTCACGCCCGACGGACCCTGGTTAACAGAACACGGACAGTATCTTAAAAATACTTCTCTTGGGAGATATAAATGTGCCAGTGCTATAGATATGGCCATGCAGAACTGTTCCGTAACCTCTGGAGGAAACAAGCCGCCTTCTGGAGAAGTAACAGCCATAGGGACACCTGCTTGCGTAGCAAAAGAAGGTTCTGGGGCACGCTCCTCACAGGACATGGAGTCCTCAGGGGCGGATGGCTCAACACACTCTACATTCCCTGATTCGGGGAAGAGAGTACTCTAGAACGGCAATCGGAACATAACTGATGGGCATGGATAACCCAGGCCATTTCATACTCCTCACAAGATGTATACTCAGAATCGGAGATGTCCGTCTCTAAAAAAATCAGAATCCTCCATAACTTGGAGATTGCAAATATGGACAAAAGCTAAACGGCACCTTACACCCTCAATGGCTGGGGCACTCACCACCTCCTGTGAACCAGACAACTAACGAACAGACTCTCTCCGTCGCCACTTGGTCAGAGTACAGAAATGGAATTACATGGCCACACCCGGTGACGAGATGCACCGTGTATGCCAGCCAAAAGACGAGTCAGTCCAAAAGGACTGTGCAGTCAGATGATAAGGCCTTTATGTTCCGAATAGCCATGAGCCCAAGTAACACTACGTACACATTAGCAGACAGAATCACATAACAAACATGATTTAAGTCCCCCCTGTTCAATAACCCCCCACAGGAGATATTAACCCTTGATTCTATAAGATAAAGGAGTCCCACTGGGACCCTGACTTCTTTCGTTAACATTACATTCACATCTCAAAATAAAATCAAACGATCTTACCGGAATCTACGCCGTGGAACAGGAATACAGCCCTTTAAGTGTGACAGATAGCATTGCTTCTAACATGGACTTGAGTGAATAAAGGCAGGCAGCTAAACTCGTCAACGCTGATTTCCAAGGAGCTGTTAACATGAGTCAGGATGGTTTCGCAGAAATGACACTCCCTGCATCTCCGGACTTTCATCCATGCTCTTACTGAGAGGCTGGCAGGATTACTTAAAACTCCAGTCCCAATTTCGAAGAGTACTACCCTCCATAAGAGACTATCTTCAATCTTCTGACACTTCTCTGCCAACCTCTTGTGACAAAAGGCAAAGAATGACTGGGGGATGAGGGAAGTGGGGGAGGTATTTAAGACTTTGGCTGAGGTGTCTTTGCCTCCTCCTGGTGGTCAGGTTCTGAATTCCCAAAAGTAATGAATGCAGCTGTGGACTCTTCACGTTTAAGAAGAAAAAGTATTTTTCAACAGGTCAAAGATAAAGCATTTAAAAAGTAAAATAAATTAATAAAATCCTTGTAACCAAGTGAAATAGTGGTGTTGAAATTTCCCCATGGACGTTATAGGGGGGTTGTTACCTGGGCCAAAGGCGATAAATAAATGGCTATGTTAGAGTATTTTGTTTCTTTTAGTTTATAATTAAAATGCTCCAGATGAGGATACGGACAGTGACTGAAGCATAGGCGGCCTGCTTCTCATTTGCTAACCAGTATCTTTATCTGGAGTGGCTCAACTCTGACTACTTATATGAATCCATAAAGATGGAGACACATACATGAGCACTCTTTATCACATAATCCCCCACACAATAACTTTTCGCCATAGCCCTTTGATACTCTAGCATTTTTTGGCTTTGTGTGCGAGAATGACTGTTATAATAGTTTTTTTTATCTATGAGGCAAGAGTGTCTGAAGGTGAAAGATGGCATAGGAAAGATACTGTACCTAATATGGGTATGAGGATCAAGTGTGTTTCTGAGCATCCATATAATGAATATAGTTTAAGATGCAGGCATTTTCCCTTATGGAGGGCTGACCAGGGTTGTGAATTTGCAATTCACCCAAGGAATTTTATATTCAATCATTAGGAAACACATTCTTCAAAAATGTAGCAGTGCTGGCCATCATAGGGATCGATATCTATGCAGGTCATAAAACAGCATGATGTCCAATCACAAAGTGCTGCTCAAACTCGTTACAACAAAGAGTCTCACCTAATTAAAGGCAAGAAAACATCAATTTGTTTTAAACAAGAAATGGTTTCCTTCGGTCATGATCTGTACAAGGGAGAAAATGGAACAATTTATACATACAAATGTGAAACTGCTGCACATTATCACAACCTGTTTCTCATATAACAGGAGCACATTATCACAACCTATTTCCCCATATAACAGGAGCACATTATCACAACATATGTCCCCATATATCAGGAGCACATTATCACAACCCATTTCACATATAAAAGGAGAACATTATCACAACCTATCTCCCCATATAACAGGAGCACATCATCACAACCTATGTCCCCATATAACAGTAGCGCATTATCACAACCCATTTCACCATATATCAGGAGCACATTATCACAACCCATTTCACATATAACAGGAGCACATTATCACAACCTATTTCCCATATAACAGGAGCACATTATCACAACCTATTTCCCATATAACAGGAGCACATTATCACAACCTATTCCCCATATAACAGAAGCACATTATCACAACCCATTTCACCATATATCAGGAGCACATTATCACAACCCATTTCACATATAACAGGAGCACATTATCACAACCTATTTCCCATATAACAGGAGCACATTATCACAACCTATTCCCCATATAACAGAAGCACATTATCACAACCCATTTCTCCATATAACAGGAGCACATTATCACAACCTATTTCCCATATAACAGGAGCACATTATCACAACCTATTTCCCATATAACAGGAGCACATTATCACAACCTATTCCCCATATAACAGAAGCACATTATCACAACCCATTTCTCCATATAACAGGAGCACATTATCACAACCCATTTCCCCATATATCAGGATAACATTATCACAACCTATTTCACCATATATCAGGAGCACATTATCAGAACCTATTTCCTCATATAACATGAGCACATTATCACAACCTATTTTACCATATATTAGGAGCACACTATCCCCATATAACAGCCCTATATATCTCTTAGATCCTTAACAACTGATCTGTATAGATCACTTTCTGTTCTATGTAACCATTTTTATGACTGCTGTTTTTGCTACATATAACCCCTTACTCTGTTCCATATAATCCAATACTCATTAAATTATTTATTATAGATTCATTCTTACTTGGTCCTCAAAACATGAAACAAATGTATCAACCATAAATATAAACCTTTAATTATAAGTCCCACAATTGCTACATTAACTGTCTTTTTAACTCCAACTACAGTTACATATAACTTCCCTGTAACTCTGAAATAACTCTACGGATCGTTATATTGCCTGGATATAACTCTTCACTCCTGTTATTCTATATAACCAATCCAATAGAACTCTTTACAATATAGCATCTTAGAAAACTATGTATACAACTACAATTGCAAAATACCACTCAGTGCATTCTCCCCAAGACGTAGAAAAGACACACATTATACATGCTTTACAGCCAGTAGATAAAACCCTTGCCTGCAAGTTTACTTAAAGGGACAGTAAATACATTTCTGTTGTGTTGCTATAGACATTTTAGCCAAGTCTTAACGCTTTCAAATTTTTTATTTTTCAATAGCTAACTCCACTATTTGCCTTATTTGGTGGAGCCAATCAGGGCTTCAGTCATTGTCGTAAAGTTAGTGTAAAATGCATTGTTCTGCAGTTGTTTTCTGTTAAAGCCAATTAGGAACAAATATGTAGCAGAGTGAGCTTTAAGAAGTCAGCAGTGTGCATTTGATGTTCTGAAAATTAGAAATGGCTCCATTTTCAGAGCTAAATTACATGAAAAGGGGGCAAAATAAAAGTATATTGCAAAACGGTTTCATTATGCATAAGTAGACCTTTTATATAAAAATCCCAAGGTGTTTAATGTCCCTTTAACATTTCTGCTTCTGCAGCTACAAACTCCACTTTTGTATGTTACTATTTTACCTTGTGTTAGTGCCAAGCTCAATAGGATCACTGTACAGTGTTAGCAATCATTAAACTTGTGCTGGGCTACCCTGCCACGTATTAACTGTCTATCTTGTAAAGCATTGCTTCCTCTCAGGTTCTCTCTATCCTCAAACTAACCTTTCAGTCTTATGTTTGTATCACTAAATAGAAACATGCTCAGTATATGACAACTTTCCCTTGAACTAGAGGTCAGAGAAAACCCCAGTTGCAGTCAGGTAGTCTGGCAACAGTCTGCAAACCTTCCTGCCAGTATTATTATCACTTATTTATAGAGCACCAACAGATTCTGCAGCACTAACCTGCTTTGTATGTATAATTTGTATTCATTTTGTCCAATGACATTAAGCAAACACACCAGTGTGCAATAGATAGAGACACAAACACAGATTTTGACAGCAGACAAGAACCACAAGGCATACTTACTCTGGTCATAAGGCGACATGTACAAAACCTGTTTATAATTGGGGGAGATAAGGAAGTTTGGGGGGGCACAATTTAACAATCAGCATATAGGGTTCAAGAGGTGGAGAAGGGAATGACCGCTGCTTGATAAGTCCTCACTGCAGGTTCTCTGGTGAGGAAGAAGGACTTGGGGCTAGATTTATCAAGCCCCTGCGGCAGCAAGTTCTCACAAGAACTTGCTCGCCGCGATTTATCAAGCAGCGGTCACCAGACCGCTGCTTCCCTAACATCTTTGCCACCTTTATTGTGGCGAAATTAAATCTCCTCGGTCGAGTCCGACCGAGGAGATTGACAGCTCCTGCCCGCGCGTGATTGGCTGTGCGCGGGCAGGGGGCGGGATTGCACGTGAGCGCAAAATTGCGCTTGTGTGCAATGTTAATTACCTGCAGGTAATTTTGCCCCGCCACAGACGAGCTGAGGCGTACAGGGGCGCATATACGCGCCCCTGTACGCCTCAGCGTTGATAAATCTAGCCCTAAAGTACTCCATCAGGAATGGGATTAGATCTCCAGGAGCTACAGTCTCTGGGATGCCTCTTAGCCGCAGGTTATAGTATATTCCACAGCTTCTGATGATCTCTAGAGTTACTACTCCCTGTGAGGTCTGGCCTGTTAGACCTTTTCAATATAAACAGTGGTATTGCTAACTGCATCCCCCCTGCTGCCAGTAATTCTCAAAGTGAATTCGGTTGCACATCCCACAGCTTTAAAACAATGCTAGTTTATCTTTACCCCAGTGAAAACAATGCTGTGCCTCACTAAAGGTCAGTTCCCTGAGGTACAGTATAAAGCATCTGTATTAGTTATGCTATATTAAGTCAGGGAACTTGGGACAATTAAAAAGGGGGGTTAAAATATAAGAGCCATTATTTGAAACAAAGTTATTATAAAACGTGTTAATATTTAGCATATTATTTCCCAGATTCTCTCACTAATCCCCTCCAGCTCTACACCCTCAGGCACGTCCTGTGACACAGCAGTGTGTCCTGACACCTTCCCTGAGAATACCATCTTTATAGAAACCAGTAAAACCAGAGATTAGAACACAATGCCCGTGATACCCACCTTACTGACACCTTGATCAAACCTTTATGACAACAGTAAAATAAACAGTAGATACAGTAGCTCACAAATGTACATTTGTATTTGTATGAACGCAAAGCACTTTATTTCCCCAGTGATTAGAGCAGGTTAATAATGATGAATTATTATTATAAAGTAAAGTGAAACTTCTCAAACAGAAATAGGAACTGCTATTATACAGGTGTATAACAAGTTATTACATACAAACAACACATGAATAAAACCTGTAACAATAACTACAATGGACAGTAGAACAGTAATAATGAGGTCTAGGTAAATCCTACAATACAATGATAGTTGTCTTGTGTTCGGTTTTGTTTTTTATGTACAGGGATCCAGCATGCATATACTTAAGTATTTTGTTTCTGTTAATAACACCCAAAATCCCTTTTGACCATCATTTAATGTATGAGTGCAGAGTGTAGAGTGTAGAAATGAGAGCACACATACTAGAATCACTCTGTTGGACTACATAGACAGTAATAGTATTGTTTATATATATATATATATATATATATATATATATATATATATATATATATATATATATATATATATATATATATCTTGTTATTGTTCTCTAATAATTCACAGTATAATGTTCCTTTAAAGAGACAGTCTACTTGGTAATTGTTGTTATTTCTTATAAGATAGATAATCCCTTTATTACCCCTTCCCAAGTTTTGCATAACCACACTGTTATATTAATATACTTTTTACTTACCTGTATCTAAGCAATTGCAGACTGCCCCTTATCTCAGTGCTTTTTACAACCTTGCATTTAAGCTAATAAGTGCTGGTTCTTGCATAACCATTATTCTCCACAGGAGTGAGCACAATGTTATGTATATGGAACACATGAACCAGCACTGTCTAGCGGTTGTACATGATTTAAAAAGCACTGATTTAAGGGGCGGCCTGCTGGGGCTTAGAAACAGGCAAACTTAGAGGTTATAAACTATAATATAAAAATGTTGGTTATGCAAAGCTGGGTAATAAAGGTGTTGCTTATCTTTTTAAACAATAAAACTATACATTTTTCTTCTTATGTAAAATTCTCTCAAAATGAGAGTGCAAGAATCTGATAAAGCTCAATGACTAATCAATGTGAGCGCTAGTTACCACAACTAATTTAATCATCACACAATTCTGTCTGGTTCAACTAATTGTATTTTGATTAACTGCAGCACTATCACTATGAACGAATCACACTCAGAATTGATTTCCTTGACAATATAGCAAACTGGATTCCTTAAACATTAAAACCTATTTTATGATCACATAAAATAATCCAAAGCAACATGTCTGCTTAAAAACAATGGTGAAATGAATCCTTACACATTGGAGAGGATACAATGAGATATTCTGGTTCTGAAGGATACCCCCTGTTAGTTTCAGGGAACCTGCCTCTAACTGAAATAAAGCACACTCCCCTGATGTGCCATAGGTCTCAGGAACAGCTTCACACACTGAAAATGAGCAGATGAAGTCATTTTATTAACATGTACTGTAGCCCTGGGTTTGGTAAAGCAAGAGTCTAGGTGGCATAGCTTCCAAATATGTTGTAACATTCAATGTTTAAATGTATGAACATTTTCTCACAAAGGATTCTGGATGTCTCCCCTATCAAGCCTTGCTGTACAGGATCTACTCAGAACAGTCAGGAATTAATCAAAAGCTATAGAGTGTAAGCTCTTTGTATTTGTTTACCAGTGTCAAACATCACTACTCATGTATCTAGCACAACAAAATTTGCAGGCACTGTATAAATAAATGTAAATAAAAACTGTATAGGTTGAACTCTATGGGCTTCGGTCTTTTTTCAACCTCATCTACTATGTTACTATGAAGGTCTGTAATGTTTATATATATATATATATATATATATAAATAAAATACTTCTGAACACTATGCTGAAAGAGTTTACACAATATATTAAAAAAGCAGTTCTTAAAAAGGTTGGGAGCCAGGAAAAATGTTTTTGTGAGCGACACAAAAGACACCTTAAAGGGACATTCTAGTCAAAATATAAATGCACATAGATTAATTACATCTTTAAATAGAAACATAATTGCAATATTTATGTATTAGCAAAAATGCTTCTAGTAAAAGTTATCACTGTTTTAGTGTTAACTTTTTCTCTGCACGTGCATGTGAAGCATAGCTAAATATTGTTACTGCACCCACATTTTAAATATTGCAGCTGCACAGATCATCAGTGGGGCTTTTATCATGTCAGTAATGAACAAATTGAGTCATTACCAGATGGCACAAGCACCTTAGGCTCTCTGAGCAAGTGTTGTGTTTAAAATGCTGGTGCACGGTGCATACTTAAATACACTTTTGAAACAGTTATAGCTTTTATTAGAAGCATTTTTGCTAATACATCTGTATTACAAAATTGCTTCTCTTCAATACAGAAATGCTCCCATGTGGTTTCAAATTTTGGCTGGAATATTCCTTTAAGTAGGTGCATACATAAGCAGACATTCACAAGAGCTATGTCAGCAAGGTTGTATAAGTACACGCGTAAGCACTGAGAACACAGGCACTCAGCCAAGCAGGGTAAACTCCACGGATTGCTTAGATCCAAAAAAGTTATAATGGTTTAATATTTTCCAAACTATTTTTTGAAAAATAAATAAATAAAAATACTTTTTAGTAAATTAGAAATACATTGCTGTGAAAAATAATAGCTGCACCCAGGTGGTAAATCGCCATGGAGCAAGCTAACAAATTATGTGTGCTTCTCTTTCGGTATGTATTTAGTCTCCCTATGGGAAAAATAATACACATATAATATTTATGTATACAGCAAGTCATCCTATTAGGACAAAAAACAGTAAGCCGCTTGGGGTTTGTACTATACAAGTGTAAGCATCCTGAGGCACAGTTTACAGCATATTAATAAACAGGACAGTCCCACAATTCCATTGTAAACTCTATGCTGGCAGCGTTTCCTCTCTATACCACTTGACTGGTGAAAGGTCTCAGATTATTCCTGTATACTTGGGGTAGTCTCACAGTATGTCACCAAACTAGTTCATTAGGACAATTTTAAACTGTATCACCAGACTATAAACTCTTTTGGGGCTGAGCCCCCAGCATTTGCAACATGTTATCAGTGAATTGAGTATCCCATTATATCAGGGGTAAGTTTGGACACCCCTGCATTATATACTATAATGAGGCTTCACAGTAACTTGGTATATGTTCTGCAATTAAATCCACCAGATTCCATGTTTTTTGCGGCATTGTCCCCAACAACACAACATATCACGTGTCTTAGAGCAACATTTTACTACATTACAATGATGTAACCACAAGTGAGCACATTATCCCATCATGCCAGGGTCTTCCCTTTTACTGTAAGATCACCAAGGCATTTTCCCATCACATCAGAAGAACAGTCTCCAATTTTAATATTAGACTGCAAATTCTTTAATGCAGTTTTCCATTGTAACAATACTGTTCTCCTTTTAGCATGAAGATGTAATAGGACAATGTTTACCATTATACTACAGACTGCAAGTTACCTGGGACAGTCTAAGCCCTACTGCTGCATTGCTATCTATTAGTATACATGACATCTCACACAGGGAATGGTGCTTCCAGGGGTCAGTGACTGACTCTGAGAATGGTAATCCCGACAAATAGCAACCCCCAGGACCACATACCTTGGAGACCCTGTTTATTCACACATCTGAGGAATATGCATGAGTGGATCCTGTATGTAAGGAAGGCATGGGGGCCCGGCAATGCTTTGTATACCGTCCTTTGCTGTGCATGCTACATCCAGCCTGGAATTGCTACTTTCCATCCCCTCCCTCCCCCTCCAGCACAACCCTCCCCCCTCTCTGCCAGCCAGACAGACATAGGATGAGATCACACCAACAAGCCCCCCCCCCCACCTGGTGTCACATGACAAATGACATCAACAGTGACCAGTCAGCTGCAGCCAATCGCTGAGAATGTATCAACAGAACAGCCTGATTAAAAAAAAACCTGCACAACCATTTATGACAGCTCAAACTGTGCAGCGTATCTGTGTTTAAACAGAAGCATACCAGCAGTGCCTCAGTTTTATTGAGGTTTATCCTTTTTCTTGTCCCATACCAGTCTCTCCAATGTTCTCTCAGCACAACTAAATGATTCTACAGAATTAGAAATTATATTAAATGGCCTAACAAAGGTTCTGTTTATTATTTAGCACTAACGTCACTTGTTAAAAAAACAAAAACAAAATGTAAGCACAATGTTGCCAAACACAGCTCTCTTGGCAAGGGGGGAAATACCTTTCTAAGATTACACCACACTTGTATAACAGGATTACAGAACATGACTTAGAGCGACATATAGGAGCAATAATGTGCTAGAGCAGTGATTTTTAACCTTTTTTTTGCCGTGGCACACTTTTTGACATTAAAAAATCCTGTGGCACACCACCATCCCAAATTTTTAAAAAAATCACACATTGTAGCCTAATATATATATATATATATATATATATATATATATACACACACACACACATACACACACACTGTATGTATTGTGCTGTTATGCCATGCCTCCTACAAACTACCCCTGCACTGGGAGTAAAAAACAAGCAAAGTTTAAAAAATATGTCACACTGTTGTCAGTCTGCCGCGGCACACCTGAGGATCTCTCTCGGCACACTGGTTGAAAAACACTGTGCTTGAGTATTTTATTATTGCACTATTAAAATTGTAATAACCTGCAAAAGTCAGCTTCAAAATGGTGGCTTTGCTCATATACAGCCCCTATTTGCCTAAGTGGTCATATTCAGCGCTGGATGTGCATGGGTGCCTTTAAATTTTAAATAGAAGCCATTTTGCAATATATTTCCAATAACAAAAAAGGGTTTTTTTACTCTTTTGTAGCGGCATACACATATATGCTGTGAGTGCTTCATGCACCAGCAGAGCTTCACTAACTAATACTTGTAAGGGGTTAAAATAAGAGAATGGCTTTGAACACAGCATAAGAATGAAAAAATGTTTTTCTGTTTTTGTACTCAGCAGTTTAATGTCCCTTTAAATCTTCACTGACACAATGCACACCACTGTCTCTTTGAGTAGGAGTAGTGTTTAACCCCTTAGTGACCAAAGCACTTTTCAATTTTCTGACCGTTTGGGACCAGGGCTATTTTTACATTTTTGCAGTGTTTGTGTTTAGCTCTAATTTTCCTCTTACTGATTTACTGTACTCACGCATATTATATACCGTTCTTCTCACCATTAAATGGACTTTCTAAAGATACCATTTGTTTCATCATATCATATAATTTACTGTAAAAAAATATATAAAATATGATGAAAAAATGGAAAAAAACACTTTTTTTTTTAACTTTGACCCCCAAAATCTGCTACACATTTACAACCACCAAAAAAACAGAATTTATGTTTACCTGATAAATTTCTTTCTCCTACGGTGTATCCAGTCCACGGCTTCATCCTTACTTGTGGGATATTCTCAATCCCTACAGGAAGTGGCAAAGAGAGCACACAGCAGAGCTGTCCATATAGCTCCCCTCAGGCTCCGCCCCCCAGTCATTCGACCGACGGTTAGGAGAAAAAGGAGAACCAAAGGGTGCAGTGGTGACTTTAGTTTACAAAAATAAATTTAAACCTGACGAAATGCCAGGGTGGGCCGTGGACCGGATACACCGTAGGAGAAAGAAATTTATCAGGTAAACATAAATTCTGTTTTCTCCTACATTGGTGTATCCGGTCCACGGCTTCATCCTTACTTGTGGGAACCAATACCAAAGCTTTAGGACACGGATGAAGGGAGGGAACAAGTCAGGTAACCTAAACGGAAGGCACCACTGCTTGTAAAACCTTTCTCCCAAAACTAGCCTCCGAAGAAACAAAAGTATCGAATTTGTAAAATTTGGCAAATGTATGCAGTGAAGACCAAGTCGCTGCCTTACAGATCTGTTCAACAGAAGCCTCATTCTTGAAAGCCCATGTGGAAGCCACAGCTCTAGTAGAGTGAGCTGTAATTCGTTCGGGAGGCTGCCTCCCAGCAGTCTCATAAGCCAACCGGATGATGCTTTTCAGCCAGAAAGACAGAGAGGTCGCAGTCGCCTTTTGACCTCTCCTCTTGCCAGAATAGACGACAAACAAGGACGATGTTTGTCTGAAGTCTTTAGTTGCTTTTAGATAAAACTTCAAAGCACGAACCACATCAAGATTGTGTAACAGACGTTCCTTGTTAGAAACTGGATTAGGACACAGAGAAGGAACAACTATTTCCTGGTTAATATTCTTATTGGAAACCACTTTTGGAAGAAAACCAGGCTTGGTACGTAAAACGACCTTATCTGTATGAAACACCAGATAGGGTGAATTACACTGCAAAGCAGACAATTCAGAAACTCTTCTAGCAGAAGAAATAGCTACCAAAAACAAAACTTTCCAAGATAGTAACTTAACATCTATGGAATGTAGAGGTTCAAACGGAACCCCTTGAAGAACTGAAAGAACTAAATTTAGACTCCATGGAGGAGCCACAGGTCTGTAGACAGGCTTGATTCTGACTAACGCCTGTACAAACGCCTGAACATCTGGCACAGCTGCCAGACGCTGGTGCAACAAAACAGACAGGGCAGATATCTGTCCTTTTAAGGAACTAGCTGACAGATCTTTCTCCAATCCTTCTTGGAGAAAAGATAGTATCCTTGGAATCCTAATCTTACTCCATGAGTAACCCTTGGATTCGCACCAGCAAAGATATTTCTGCCATATCTTATGATAAATTTTCCTGGTGACAGGCTTTCTAGCCTGGATCAGAGTATCTATAACTGATTCTGAAAACCCACGCTTAGCTAGAATCAAGCGTTCAATCTCCAAGCAGTCAGTTGCAGAGAAACTAGGTTTGGATGTTCGAATGGACCTTGGATTAGAAGGTCCTGCCTCAAAGGTAGCTTCCATGGTGGAACCGATGACATGTTCACCAGGTCTGCATACCAAGTCCTGCGTGGCCACGCAGGAGCTATTAGAATTACCGAAGCCTTCTCCTGTTTGATCCTGGCTACTAGCCGGGGGAGAAGAGGAAACAGTGGAAAGACATAAGCTAGATTGAACGACCAAGGCGCCACTAAGGCATCTACCAATGTCGCCTTGGGATCCCTGGACCTGGAGCCGTAATGTGTAACTTTGGAGTTCTGACGTGACGCTATCAGATCCAGATCTGGAAGGCCCCATAGTTGAGTTAATTGGGCAAAAATCTCCGGATGAAGTTCCCACTCCCCCGGATGGAAAGTCTGACCACTCAGATAATCCGCTTCCCAGTTGTCCACCCCTGGGATGTGAATTGCTGACAGATGGCAGGAGTGATCCTCTGCCCATTTGATGATCTTGGATACCTCCCTCATCGCCAGGGAACTCTTTGTTCCTCCCTGATGAATGATATACGCTACAGTCGTCATGTTGTCCGACTGAAATCTGATGAATTTGGCCTCCGCTAGTTGAGGCCATGCCTGGAGCGCATTGAATATCGCTCTCAATCCCAAAATGTTTATCGGGAGAAGAGATTCTTCCCGAGTCCAAAGACCCTGAGCTTTCAGGGACTCCCAGACCGCACCCCAGCCTAAGAGGCTGGCGTCGGTCGTGACAATGATCCACTCCGGTCTTAGGAAACTCATTCCCTGAGACAGGTGATCCTGAGACAACCACCAGAGGAGTGAGTCTCTGGTTTTCTGGTCCATTTGTATCTGAGGAGACAAATCTGCATAATCCCCATTCCACTGTTTGAGCATGCACAGTTGCAGTGGTCTTAAATGAATTTGAACAAAGGGAACCACGTCCATTGCCGCAACCATTAGTCCTATTACCTCCATGCACTGAGCTATGGAGGGTTGAGGAATGGATTGAAGAACTTGACAAGTGTTCAAAAGTTTTAACTTCCTGACCTCCGTCAGAAAGATTTTCATTTCTACCGAGTCTATTATTGTTCCCAGGAAGGGAACCCTTGTGAACGGGGACAGAGAACTCTTTTCTATGTTCACCTTCCACCCGTGAGACCTTAGAAAGGCTAGAACAATGTCAGTATGAGCCTTTGCTTTGTGAAAGGACGACGCTTGTATTAAGATGTCGTCTATGTAAGGTG
Source organism: Bombina bombina (assembly GCF_027579735.1). Lineage (NCBI taxonomy): Eukaryota > Metazoa > Chordata > Amphibia > Anura > Bombinatoridae > Bombina > Bombina bombina. The sequence continues at coordinate 1,179,473,881 of NC_069499.1, read as the reverse complement.
CTACTGCAATGCCCCTTGGCCTTAGCACCGCTAGAAGGGACCCCAGCACCTTTGCGAAAATTCTGGGAGCAGTGGCCAATCCGAAGGGAAGAGCCACGAACTGGTAATGCTTGTCCAGAAAGGCGAACCTTAGGAACTGATGGTGATCTTTGTAGATAGGAATATGCAGGTACGCATCCTTTAAGTCCACAGTAGTCATATATTGACCCTCCTGGATCATTGGTAAAATTGTCCGAATGGTTTCCATTTTGAATGATGGAACTCTGAGGAATTTGTTTAGGATTTTTAAATCCAGAATTGGCCTGAAAGTTCCTTCCTTTTTGGGAACTACAAACAGGTTTGAGTAAAATCCCAGTCCTTGTTCTGCTGTTGGTACTGGGTGTATCACTCCCATTTTTAAAAGGTCTTCTATGCAATGTAAGAATGCCTGTCTCTTTATCTGGTCTAAAGATAAGCGAGACATGTGGAACCTTCCCTTTGGAGGAAAGTCCTTGAACTCTAGAAGATACCCCTGAGAGACAATTTCTAGTGCCCAGGGGTCCGGAACATCTCTTGCCCAAGCCTGAGCAAAGAAAGTCTGCTCCCTACTAGATCCGGTCCCGGATCGGGGGCTACCCCTTCATGCTGTCTTGGTAGCAGCAGCAGGCTTCTTGGCCTGTTTACCCTTGTTCCAGCCTTGCAATGGTTTCCATGCTGGTTTGGGCTGGGATGCGTTACCCTCTTGCCTAGTGGCTGTATAGGTAGAAGCAAGTCCGTTCCTGAAATTGCGAAAGGAACGAAAATTAGACTTATTTTTAGCTTTGAAAGGTCTATCCTGTGGAAGGGCATGGCCCTTTCCCCCAGTGATATCTGAAATAATTTCCTTCAACTCTGGCCCGAATAGGGTCTTACCCTTGAAAGGAATATTAAGCAATTTTGTTTTGGACGACACATCCGCCGACCAAGATTTTAGCCAAAGCGCTCTGCACGCCACGATTGCGAAACCAGAATTTTTCGCCGCTAATTTAGCTAACTGCAAAGCGGCATGTGTAATGAAAGAATTAGCCAACTTCAGGGCGTGAATTCTGTCCATGACTTCATCATAAGAAGTCTCCTTCTGGAGCGAGTTTTCTAGTTCCTCAAACCAAAAAGCCGCTGCAGTGGTTACAGGAATAATGCAAGAAATTGGTTGAAGAAGAAAACCTTGTTGAACAAAAAATTTCATAAGTAAACCTTCTAATTTTTTATCCATAGGATCTTTGAAAGCGCAACTGTCTTCTATAGTCTTCTATAGTCGTGCACTTAGCTAGCGTTGAAACTGCCCCCTCTACCTTAGGGACCGTCTGCCACGCGTCCCTTCTAGGGTCAACAATTGGGACAATTTTCTTAAATATAGGAGGGGGAACAAAAGGTACACCTGGCTTCTCCCACTCCTTAGTCACAATATCCGCCACCCTCTTAGGTATCGGAAACGCATCAGTGTGTACTGGGACCTCTAAGAATTTGTCCATTTTACACAATTTTTCTGGGACCACCAAAGGGTCACAATCATCAAGTGCAGCTAGCACCTCCTTAAGTAGGGCGCAGAGGTGTTCTAGCTTAAATTTAAATGCTATGGTATCAGGCTCTGCCTGCTGAGAAACTTTTCCTGTGTCAGAAATTTCTCCCTCAGACAGGCCCTCCCTCACCGCCAAGTCAGATTGATGTGAGGGCACTACAGATAAATTATCCTCTGCGTCTGCTTGCTCATTTTCTGTATTTAAAACTGAGCAATCACGCTTCCTTGGAAAAGCTGGCAGTTTGGATAAAAATGCTGCGAGAGAATTATCCATTACTGCTGCTAACTGTTGCATAGTAATAGCAATTGGTGCGCTAGATGTACTGGGCATCGCTTGCGCGGGCATAGCTGGTGTTGACACAGAAGGAGGGGATAGCGGGCTATCCTCACTACCTTCAGCTAAAGAATCATCTTGGGCTACATCTTTAAGCGTGATTGTACGGTCCTTAAGCTGTTTGGACGCTATGGCACACTTCACACATAAATTTAATGGGGGAACCACCTTGGCCTTTAAACATACAGAACATAGGCTATCTGAAGGGTCAGACATGTTTGACAGACTTAAACAGAACTTCAATGCAATAAAAATTATTTTTGACAAAAACGTTACTGTGTCTTTAAATAATAAAAGTGCACACTTTATTATTGAAACATCAAAAAACCATCAAATAAACATCCGATTTTAATGAAATTTTCACCACAGTGTCTTAATGCTTTGAAAAGATTGCACACAAATTTTCAGACCAATTAACCCCTTAATGCCCAAACCGGAGCTAATAACAGCAGTTAACCGGTTAAAAACACTACAGTACAATGCCACAGCCTCTACTGTGGCTTTTACCTTCCTTAGGGATTATTTAAAGTAGGAAATAAGCCTCTCTGAAGTCCTTTCTGATGTCTCTGGACTCCCCACGTGAAGCTGCATGAACTGCCTAGTCAAAACAACTGCGCAATTGAGGCGCAAAAAGGAGGCCTCCTCCCTCTTCATTCCAGAGTGGAGGGGCCTTTCAGACTAGATGCCAGGCGCAATATGAAACCCCATAAGTGTTTAAAAGTTTTAACAAACACCTTATTCATACTGAAAACTTGCTAAAAAGCAATCGATTAAGCCCACAATAGTGTCAACCAGCATAGAGCCCTTAATATAAGCCATCATTTTATAAAGAGACTAAGAAAAATGGCTTACCTATCCCTGAGGGGATTTCTGACAGTCTTCTAGCATTACTTGGTTTTGTTAGAAAAATGACTGATCATACCTGAAGCAGTTAAGCCTGCAAACTGTTCCCCCCAACTGATGTTCTCTGGTATTCAACAGTCCTGCGTGGGAACAGCAATGGATTTTAGTTACTGGTGCTAAAATCATATTCCTCTCAGCAGAAATCTTCATCACTTTCTGCTTCAGAGTAAATAGTACAAGCCGGCACTATTTTAAAATAACAAACTCTTGATAGAAGAAATAAAAATCTACAACTAACACCACATACTCTTTACCACCCCCGTGGAGATGCTACTAGCTAGAGTGGCAAAGAGAATGACTGGGGGGGCGGAGCCTGAGGGGAGCTATATGGACAGCTCTGCTGTGTGCTCTCTTTGCCACTTGCTGTAGGGATTGAGAATATCCCACAAGTAAGGATGAAGCCGTGGACCGGATACACCAATGTAGGAGAAAAAACATGCTAAATAGTTTATAAATTTTGTCTTGAGTTTAGAAATACCCAATGTTTACATGTTCTTTGCTTTTTTTGCAAGTTATAGGGCAATAAATACAAGTAGCATTTTGCTATTTCCAAACCATTTAAAAAAAAAAAAATTAGCGAGTTACATTGGAACACTGATATCTGTCAGGAATCCCTGAATAACCCTTCACATGTATATATTTTTTTAATAGACAACCCAAAGTATTGATCTAGGCCCATTTTGGTATATTTCATGCCACCATTTCACTGCCAAATGTGGTCAAATAAAAAAGTCAGTCGGGCCAGATGGATGTTCCGCGTCGGAGGGCTGAAGAAAGAATATTGAAGATGCTGCTTGGAAGAAAACTTCTCCCCGATGGAGGACCTCTTCTTTGCCGCTTGGATGAAGACATCGCCCGGATTGGATGAAGAGTTCGGCCCGGCTGGGTGAAGACGACTCAAGGTAGGGAGATCTTCTGGGGCTTAGGGTTAGGTTTTTTTTAAGGGGGGTTTGGGTGGGTTTAGAGTAGGGGTATGTGGGTGGTGGGTTGTAATGTTGGGGGGTGGTATTGTGTTTTTTTTTTACAGGCAAAAGAGCTGATTTCTTTGGGGCATGCTCCGCAAAAAGCCCTTTTAAGGGCTGGTAATAGAGCTGTTAACTTTTGTAATTTAGTTTAGGATATTTTTTTTATTTTGGGGGGCTTTGTTATTTTATTACAGGGCTTAGAATAGGTGTAATTTACTTAAATTTCTTGTAATTTTTTTTATTTTTTGTAATTTAGTGTTTTGGTTTTTTTTGTAATTTAGTTTAGTTTATTTAATTGTATTTTAGTTTAGATATTTGTAGTTTATTTCATTTATTGATAGTGTAGGTGTATTTGTAACTTAGGTTAGGATTTATTTTACAGGTAAATTGGTAATTATTTTAACAAGGTAGATATTAAATAGTTATTAACTATTTAATAGCTATTGTACCTAGTTAAAATAAATACCAAGTTACCTGTAAAATAAATATAAACCCTAAAATAGTTAACAATGTAATTATTAATTACATTGTAGCTATCTTAGGGTTTATTTTATAGGTAAGTATTTAGATTTAAATAGGAATATTTTAATTAATAATATTAATTAGATTTATTTTAACAAGAATTTAGTTAGGGGTGTTAGAGTTAGATAGGGTTATTATACTTAATATATATATAATATAATAACGATATTAACTATATTAACCCTAATATAATTAGGGTTAATATAGTTAATATAGGTGGCGACGGTGTAGGGAGATTAGATTAGGGGGTAATACATTTATTATAGGTGGCGGCGGTATAGGGGGATTTAGATTATAGGCAAAAGAGCCGATTTCTTTGTGACAATGCCCCGCCAAAAGCCCTTTTAAGGGCTGGTAAAACAGCTGGTTACTTTGGGGCAAAGCCCCGCAAAAAGCCCTTTAAAGGGCTGGCAATAGAGCTGTTTACTTTGGGGTAATGCCACGCAAAAAGCCCTTTTCAGGGCTATTTGTAGGGTTAGACTTAGGTTTAGTGGTAGGGATAGTTTAGTATTTTAGGGGTTAATTAATTTAATATAGGTGGCGGCGGTGTAGGGGGATTAGATTAGGGGTTAATTAATTTTATATAGGTGGCGGCGGTATAGGGGGATTAGATTAGGGGTTAATTAATTTAATATAGCTGGCGGCGGTGTAGGGGGATTAAATTAGGGGTTAATAATTTTAATATAGCTGGCGACAGAGTAGGAGCTCACATTAGGGGGTAGTTAATGTAGCTGGCGGCGGGGTAGGAGCTCACATTAGGGGGTAGTTAATGTAGCTGGCGGCGGGGTAGGAGCTCACTTTAGGGGGTAGTTAATGTAGCTGGCGGCGGGGTAGGAGCTCACATTAGGGGGTAGTTAATGTAAGCTGGCGGCAGGGTAGGAGCTCACAGGGGGTAGTTAATGTAGGTGGCGGCGGTGTAAGGGGCTCACATTAGGGGGTAGTTAATGTAGGTGACGGCGGGGTCCGGGAGCGGCGGTTTAGGGGTTAATAACTTTATTAGGTGCTCCTAATTTATTATTAGGAGAGTGAGGGGGGATAGGGATAGAGGGGTATACGTGTCGGGCTATGTTTGGGAGGCGTGTTAGACAGTACGGGTGATTTTATTACTTAGTCAGGTTTTGTAGGCGCCGGCAGTTTCTAAAGTGCCGTAAGTCACTGGCGACTCTAGAAATTTGTACTTACGCAGATTTCTGGACATCGCTGGTTTATCCAACTTACGGCACTTTAGCATCTGACGGCGCCGTATATTGGATAGCTCGAGTTGCGAGTTGAAACTACGGGCAGCGGGGGTTCCCTCGCTTGCGCCGCAAACTACGATCTATATCGGATCGCACCCATGGCTTTAGAGTTGCTTTTTAGTAATTAGAAGGCCTATAAATGCTGCTGCGCACCACACCACACTTGTATTATTCCCAGCAGCGAATGGGTTAATTAGGTATCTTGTAGGGTTAATTTTATCTTTAGTGTAGAGATCAACCTCCCACCTGACATATCCCAACCCCTGATCCCTTCCAAACAGCTCTCTTCTCTCCCCAACCCCACAATTGTCCCCGCCATCTTAAGTACTGGCAGAAAGTCTGCCAGTACTAAAATAAAAAGCATTTTTTTTTATTTTTATATTGACTCTGCAGTGTTGGATACCCCCTAAGCCCCAACCTCCCTGATCCCCCCATACAGCTTTCTAGCCCTCCCCCCTCTACCTACTTGCCGCCATCTTGAGTACTGGCAGCTGTCTGCCAGTATCCAGTTTGCACAAAAATTAGTTGTTTTTTTTACATTTTCTGTATTTTCTGTAGTGTAGCTGCCCCCCCTCAATACCCTCCCCCCCCTCCCCCCCCAAGATCCCCTTGGCCAATATTTATTATTCCCCCCTCCCTCTCCCTCCTTCATATTGCATTAATTATTTCTGCTATGTAAATGTGCCACGCACGCGTCCACCCCGCCGCAGTCGTGAGTCATCAAGCACACATCAGTGTGCACAGGAACCGGATCCACCTATTGATGGGCCAGCCACCCGCCTCCCTGCTGATGCTCCCACCCACCAACGATTGGCACCATCAATGACCGACGCAGGGAGGTCCACATAGTTGACCTCTCTGCAACAGTGGTTTAAAAAGGGTATTGCAGTGATGCCTCAATATTTTATGAGAGTGAGGGTGAATCTGAGGGCTCAGGGTCAGGATCAGGAGGAGAGGATTATCCCCCTGTCCAGAGTGTGAGACCTAAGGAAACCCCTCCCATCCTCAAAGCACCCACCAAACAATTTTTCTCCCAGTCGAACTATAGAGAGGAATCGATTACAGACACTGAAACAAGGGGTGATAACCGCACCCGGGATCAAGCACAGCTTGAACAGGTTTTTTCCATCCCCCAAAAAGTACCAGAAGGGGGGGGAGGAGGAAACCCAAACACGAACCAAGGTGCAGACCACCAGTACAAAGAACAACGGAGGTACCCCCAGAGAAGGGGAAGAGGAAGAGGGAATTACAGGTTTTGAATATTATCAACCTGTCCGAATACAGTCCTGATCCACATGAACTTGAGGTTCTCAGTTTAGGATTGACTTTTGTGCCAACAGCAGATTTCGACTTGTTTAGGACATTGCTTAATGTAAATAAGCTTATACGTGACCTTTCTCTAAAGAAATTTTTTAAGATGTATCCCGTAAGGGAGGAAAATGAGAGTCACGTTGCCATTCAGAAGGGGTTGAGACCTACGCATGCAACAGCCCTGAGGGACAATTCCCTCAATTTCCAAGAGTTCTGTGACATAGGGACTTTGGAATCTCTCTCAGAGGGTGGAGAATTCAACTCAACCACCTGCATTGGACTACCTACATTTAAGGAAAGGTCTAATTTTTACCCTATCCAGTGCAGGGGTAACCTCTTGGAGAAATTCCAGAGCAGAATTGAAGAAGACCTCACTTGTTTGTATTACAAGTCAGTGAGGGGGGAACAGAGTAATATCACGAGGAAACAGAGAAAATCATTGGAGAAGCTTAGCAAAAATGAGGCGATTGTAATCAGGGCTGCTGATAAGGGTGGCACTATAGTTTTGCAAAATAGGAGGGACTTCATTTCGGAGGCCCTAAGACAACTTACTAACACAGAGGACTATACGGTATTGCCAGGGGACCCTACTTGGACTTACCGGTCACGATTGGCCTCCCTGGTGGACGATGGGGTAGAGGGTGGGTTTATTGATCCAGATACTAAGGAATATCTCCTTGTATCGAACCCCACTATCGCTACTTTCAACCATTTACCCAAGGTTCATAAATCCTTGGTGAATGTACAGGGGAGGCCAATCGTGAGTGGTATTGGTTCATTACTTGAACACCTCTCGGAATGGCTCGATGATATCTTGCAGCCACTAGTGAGCACTCTGTGGAGTCACCTGGCGGATACAAAACATGTTTTGAATCTCTTGAGTCAAATAACATGGGGGACAAATTACAGATGGCTCACTGTGGATGTTAAGTCCCTTTACATGTCCATCCCTCATGACAAAGGGTTGGAGGCTGTACGGTTCTTCCTAAATAGATACTATGGGGGGGATCCCCTGTTTGTGGATTTTGTAGTGGAGGTAACTCGGTTCCTCCTCACTCATAACTATTTTGAGTTCATGGGACAGTTCTATCTCCAGAGGCGTGGGACAGCTATGGGAGCAAAATTTGCCCCATCCTATGCTAATATCTTCATGGGATGGTGGGAGCTGTTCAGATCAGACATCATTTGGTATGGCCGATTTATTGATGATCTGTTGTTTGTATGGGGAGGAACCGAGCATCGGCTTACTGAGTTTGTGGCCAGCTTGGAGATCAATGATTGTGGACTGAGCTTCACCTCTGAGATACAGGAAAGACGTGTTGACTTCCTAGATATCACACTGGAAGGTGTGCAGGGCCAGGGGATCACAACGGAGGTTTTCCGCAAACCCATAGCGGGGAATTCACTATTACACGCCTCTAGCTGTCACCCCAGAAGAGTATTCAGGGGTGTGGCTAAGAGCCAGTTCATCCGCCTCAAGAGGAACTGCACGTTTCGCACTGCGTATGAGAGACAGGCGGATGACCTGGCTCTGAGACTAAAGGAAAGAGGCTATGATTCTACTGTGATCATGAAGGCTAGGAAAGATGTAGAAAGGATCCCCAGGGAGAAACTTCTCACCATGGGGAAGAGAGATAAGAATAAAGAGGGTGGTTCAGACACTAACAGTTTTGGTGATAGGGTGTCCTTCATCACTGAGTACTCTAGACAATATGATGAGATCTGCCGAATAGTGGATAAACATTTTAACCTCCTGTTGGCGGACGATGGGTTGATAGACACAGTGGAAAGAGGAATAAGATTTGCCTATAGGAGAAACAAGACGATAGGGAATATGGTTGCTCCTACGAAAATTTGGAGTGATGTTCCCAATCGGACCTCCTCATGGCTGACATCATTGGGGGCCTTTAAGTGCCACCACCACACTTGTGTGGCTTGTGAAAAACTAATTGTGGGAGACACTTTTGTCTCCACAATGAGTGGAGAGAGATTTAACATTAAGTATTGTCTAAATTGTAGACAAACTTATATTGTGTATCTCATCACCTGCAGCCTGTGTTCACTGCAATATGTGGGACTTTCGACGCGGGAGGCAAGAACACGCATAAAGGAACACATGTCAGACATTAGAACTGGTTCCAAAACGACCCCCCTAGTGAAACATTTTGTGGAGATTCATAACAAGTCACTAAGGTCTTTTGTTTGGACTATTATTGACAAGGTTCCCTTGAAAAGGGGACAGGGAAATAGAGTCAACAAACTTGGAGAGAAGGAGGCCTTCTGGATCTTTAAGCTAAAGACTAGGATTCCAGGGGGCCTAAACTCGGAGTTTGATCTAATCAATTTTTGGTCCCATTAGGTTTGTTACCTTCTTTATCCGGTAGTACTATTTATGCTATTATAATTTTGAATAATTAAAGTAATCAAATAATGTAGAATGTACAATTCCTCTTAAATGCATCTATATTTGCAATTGTATTTAGATGATTATAGGCTGTTCTTGGAATCTGTGGTGATCTTAGGCAGATTTGAGTGCCGGGACATTGGACAGTACCCATCACACTTTACAGCATGGGCGCTAGTGTGTGTGCAATTTACCTTTGTGCTTTGCATGCACTCCCCATCCCTACCACTCTTGGTGGTGATGAGGTGACCACACACACTACAAAGAATTATTATTTATATTCTTACTTATTGATTCATATCTGTATATGGCCTTATTATGTTCATTATCTGATCAGTTTTTATATTATATCATATTATATATTTTATATATATTTCACATTTATTAACTTTTTCTGTATGTTTTTCTGTATGTATTTCGATGGGAGATTGGTGGTTAAACATATTCTTTCCATTAGTAGGAGCTTTTGAGAGGGACGAAGGTCATTGCCTAGGATCGATTTTTGGCTGCACCTTTGTGCTTATATTGACCTTTTTATGTGTCCCTTTGAGATCTCGATCTGTTCCGTCACCTTACCCTATGTTTATAGGATTTGCCCCCTATCCGGTCCCTTGGAGTGGGACTACGTGGTGTGTATATATGCGCTTCAGCGCTCAGCCCGTTGCTGTTGTTGATCAACAACACTGACGTATGTTCGGGAGGCGTGCCCCGGCTTAGCTATTGGCCGGGGTCTTGTGTTATCCTATCAGGGAGGTGTACTGGACTTGTTCCCTCCCACTTTGAGCTCTCAACTCGGACTCTGATAATCTGCTGAACGGAGAATCTCCGTGACAGGTTGACATGGTTTATGCACTGTTCGCTACGGGATCGCTTCCTGACAGGGTCATTTGATTTAAACCCTCCGCGGTTTTGGAGTACTCAGTGATCAAGGGAATAGGGTTCAATTCATTATGTTTACATTGAATATCGTGAATATCATGAGAAGTTTCATTATTCTGTGTTCTCTAGTGCAAGTGTCAAGGGGGTGGGAAATAGGGGTGTGTGTGTGTACATATATTGTTGAACTGTAGTTACGGATTGGTCCATATGTATGTAGGGTGTGTTTCACACCAACCAATCAGGCTGGGTGCTAGGTGTTTTAAACTTTCACGGTGAATGTGTGTTTTATGAGGCTATGAGTAAGGCTCACGCTGAAACGCGTTAGCCCTTTTTCTGGTAACCAGCTTTGTTTACACTCAATACTTTAAGCTCCTCTGTATCAACTGACTTTTAACAAGGGACACTGTCCCTGTGTATACTTTGTTTCGTGTATACCGTATGTTGCGGTGAAATACCCTGTTCATTAAATTTGAATTTGAATCCACTACTAACGGCTGGTGTCAGGTGCTCCTATTTCTTGTGTTTTTGCCTCAATATTGAGCCATCACTACAATACCCTGGAAGCGATCACGATTGCTTTCAGCGTTTCAAACCCCAGAAGACGTGACAGGCATGTCCTTGGTCATTAAGGGTAGTTTTTTTGGAGGACGTTCCTGACACGTCCTCGGTCGTTAAGGGTCCTCTAGTAACACGTTGCATATGTGTTTATGAAACAGTAATAACTGTATATTGCAAAAAGGCTTCTATTTCATTTTTCAATACTTTGATATTTTAATATAAAATGTTAAAATTAGGTTTATTAAAATAGTTAATTTATTTTCCTCCTTTTCCTGTAGTTTAAGTCTGAAATTGTGGGCCTTTTAGAAGTGAAGTCACACTACATACTTAAAGGGATAGTAAAGTCCAAATTAAATTTACATGATAAAGATAGGGCATGTCATTTTAAATAACTTTCTAATTTACTTTTATCCTCAAATTTATCATCAAAGTTCTCTTGGTATTCTTCGTTGAAAGCTAAACCTAGGTAGGTATATAGACAATTGGGTATTCACAGCGCCAAAGTACAACCACACAAGCTCCTCTCAAGAGCAAGATCTCTCAACCACCTATTTAATCATAATTTTAGTGAATAAATTATACACATGTATATATTCCCCATCATGATAGCTTCCTCTTTGTTGATAAAGAAAGTAAACAAGATTCCGGAAACATGTGACCGGATATGACTCCAACCGTCTATGACGTCATTTGAGACGACTTCCGGTTTGGGACATTGCAACGGAACCGGATATGACAAGGTACAAGATCATTTACGGTTTCAAGGAGGAAATTTGCCGCTTGTTTGAAGCCCCACAATTGGTCAAAGACCCCTTTTTAAGGAGCTTCTCGATCATAGCCGTTATCAGTCTTGAGAAAGGTCCTGTTTAGGATCGAAACGCGTAGACACGCCGATTTTACGGCTCAGGTTCAAACTAATTGGTAAGCCTAATACTTATTGTTAAGGATATTATTAGCGATATTGCACTATGTACTTTATCTCTTATAGGAGATAGTCATACACTGTTTAGAAGACCTTTCAATACACATTTGAGGGTCACCATTAATTAAGGATATTTAAGTATATTCACGGTTTAAGGACAACCATATAAAGACCTTCACTTTACAACCCACACTTGGATATAAGATTTATATATATTTTTTATATTTCATATATATTTTTTCACTATTTTGTGTACACCCGTTTTTGGATTTTTCTCGTATGATTTTTGTTTTCTTACATATACCCTTTTTTTCACCTTGGACACACGTATCTGGATTATTATTCTTTATTCTTCTATTTGGGATTCCACATTTGTATTATTAACTTTGATATTGACTTTGATTATGGACTTCCTTTTGTAACACTTTTGGACACAGTTTGTGTAACATATTTTGGTTTTATAAGGAGCCTGTGCTACCCTCTCCACAAAGGAGATCTCTGGATTGTTTTTAGTATACAGGATTCATAGAGCACTCTGTATAGATATAACATATATAACATATTGTACAGACGTATATATACCATCAATGATCACCCAATAGTATTTTATTGTATTTTTGTCAAATCATTATATAGAAGGCATTTTTAGATTTGTAAAATAAATACATCATACTTTATCCTTGTACCTTACCCTAATAGATCCCACCTTTAGCTTATTAGCTTCCCCAACCGGAGCGCTCTTCCATTTGCTTAATTCTTGGTACTAAACCTAGGTAGGCTCATGTGATAATTCCTAAGACCTTGAAGGCCACCTCTTATCTGAATGCATTTGACAGTTTTTGACAGCTAGAGGGTGTTTGTTCGTGTGCTTGATATAAATAACATTGTGCTCACGCACATTAAAGGGACATAAAACCCACAATTTTTCTTTCATGATTCAGATAGAAAATACAATTTTAAACAAAAACACTTTCCAGTTTACTTTGATTATCTTATTTGTTTCATTCTCTTGGTATCATTAGTTGAAGGAGCAGCAATGCACTACTGTTTTCTTACTGAAAACATGGGTGAGCCAATGACAGTCAGTATATATATTCAGCCACCAATTAGCAGCTAGAACCTAGGTTCTTTGCTGCTCCTGATCTTACCTAGATAAACCATTCAGCAAAGGCTAACAATTGAAGGAAGCAAATTAAATATTAAAAGTAATTTGGAAAGCTGTTTAAAATTGTATGTTCTGTCTAAATCATGAATGTCTAATTATGACTTTACAGTCCCTTTAAGATATTTAAGAGTCAGCAGTAATAGCCTTAAAGGGCCATGATACCCAAATGTTAAAACACTTGAAATTGATGCAGCATAGCTGTAAAAAGCCAACTAGAAAATATCACCTGAACATCTCTATGTAAAAAAGAAAGATATTTTACCTCAAAATGTCCTAAGTATTCACACCCCATTGTAAAGGACATTAAGCAGCAAATCAGTATGCCTGTCCCGTGACCTGCAAGGGAGTGAGCCTCATGCACACTCATGTTATTTCCCTATTCAGTTTAAGGAAGTTTACTATGAAATCTCATGAGAGTTAAGTGAAATATCATGAGATCACAGTAAAAGAGTTCATGACCTCAACACTGCAGATTGGCTGCTGTTCATTTCTTCCTTTTTTCCCTCTACAGCTGGACAGTAACTGAAAGATAACTTTTTACTCAGCACTTACTCTGGTGCGCTGAGGAAATTCTGAGGTAAAATATCTTCCTTTTTTACATAGAGAAGATCAGGTGATATTTTCCTGTCAGCTTTTCACAGTTATGACAAATCACTTTCAAGTGATTTGTCATAAGAGTATTATGTCCTTTTAAATGCAAGTCTGTCAAAGATCTGAGATAAGGAGGCAGTCTGCAGAAGCTTAGATACAAGGTAATTACAGAGGTAAAAAGTATATTTCTATAACAGTGCTGGTTATGCAAAACTGGGGAATGGTAAATAAAGGGATTATCTATCTTTTTAACCTCTTAAGGACATATGACTGAATTTTTCCGTCATAAAACAATTGAGCAAACTGAAAGCTGTGTCCTTAAAGGGTTAAACGATAACATTTTTGGTGTTTACTATCCCTTTAACATTGCTACATTCCACACATTCATTAGCTGCACACTGTAGTTTATAAATGTACCTGATTGGCAGAGAAGGGAAACTAGGTTATAATAACATAGCAGCACCCATTGTTTTATGTTCACTAAAATTTTACTTTTTTGCAATAATTAAACAAGGAATATAATTTAAATGAAACAGCTGCATGTTATTCACAGGCTAATCTTTGCATTGAATGTATCATTCTGCCTAGCATTTACTTACGGCTAGATTTAGAGTTTGGCGTTAGCCGTCAAAACCAGCGTCAGGGGCTCCTAACGCTGGTTTTTACCGCCCGCTGGTATTTAGAGTCAGTCAGGAAAGGGTCTAACGCTCACTTTGCAGCCGCGACTTTTCCATACCGCAGATCCCCCTACGCCATTTGCGTATCCTATCTTTTCAATGGGATCTTTCTAACGCTGGTATTTAGAGTCGTGGCTGAAGTGAGCGTTAGAAATCTAACGACAAGACTCCAGCCGCAGAAAAAAGCCAGGAGTTAAGAGCTTTTTGGGTTAACGCCGGTTCATAAAGCTCTTAACTACTGTGCTCTAAAGTACACTAACACCCATAAACTACCTATGTACCCCTAAACCGAGGCCCCCCCACATCGCCGCCACTCTATTAAATTTTTTTAACCCCTAATCTGCCGACCGCACACCGCCGCAATCTACGTTATCCCTATGTACCCCTAATCTGCTGCCCCTAACACCGCCAACCCCTATATTATATTTATTAACCCCTAATCTGCCGCCCCCAACGTCGCCTCCACCTACCTACAATTATTAACCCCTAATCTGCCAACCGGACCTCACCGATACTCTAATAAATGTATTAACCCCTAATCCGCCTCACTCCCGCCTCAATAACCCTATAATAAATAGTATTAACCCCTAATCTGCCCTCCCTAACATCACCGACACCTAACTTCAATTATTAACCCCTAATCTGCCGATCGGACCTCACCGCTACTCTATTAAATTTATTAACCCCTAAAGCAAAGTCTAACCCTAACACCCCCCTAAGTTAAATATAATTTTTATCTAACGAAATAAATTAACTCTTATTAAATAAATTATTCCTATTTAAAGCTAAATACTTACCTGTAAAATAAATCCTAATATAGCTACAATATAAATTATAATTATATTGTAGCTATTTTAGGATTCATATTTATTTTACAGGCAACTTTGTATTTATTTTAACAAGGTACAATAGCTATTAAATAGTTAAGAACTATTTAATAGCTACCTAGATAAAATAATTACAAAATTACCTGTAAAATAAATCCTAACCTAAGTTACAATTAAACCTAACACTACACTATCAATAAATTAATTAAATACAATACCTACAATTATCTACAATTAAACCTAACACTACACTATCAATAAATTAATTAAATACAATACCTACAAATAAATACAATTAAATAAACTAACTAAAGTACAAAAAATAAAAAAGAACTAAGTTACAAAAAATAAAAAAATATTTACAAACATTAGAAAAATATTACAACAATTTTAAACTAATTACACCTACTCTAAGCCCCCTAATAAAATAACAAAGCCCCCCAAAATAAAAAAAGGCCTACCCTATTCTAAAATTAAAATAGAAAAGCTCTTTTACCTTACCAGCCCTTAAAAGGGCCTTTTGCGGGGCATGCCCCAAAGAATTCAGCTCTTTTGCCTGTAAAAAAAAAAAACATACAATACCCCCCCAACATTACAACCCACCACCCACATACCCCTAATCTAACCCAAACCCCCCTTAAATAAACCTAACACTAAGCCCCTGAAGATCTTCCTATCTTGTCTTCACCATGCCAGGTATCACCGATCGGTCCAGGCTCCGAAGTCTTCATCCAAGCCCAAGCGGGGGGCTGAAGACGTCCATCCTCCGGCTGAAGTCTTGATCCAAGCGGCGGCTGAAGAAGTCCATCTTCGGGCAGAAGTCTTCATCCTATCCGGGCAGAAGAGGAGATCCGGACTGGCAAATATCTTCATCCAAGCGGCATCTTCTATGTTCTTCCATCCGATGACGAGCGGCTCCATCTTGAAGACCTCCGGCGCGGATCCATCCTCTTCTTCCGACGACTAGACGATGAATGAAGGTTCCTTTAAGGGACGTCATCCAAGATGGCGTCCCTCGAATTCCAATTGGCTGATAGGATTCTATCAGCCAATCTGAATTAAGGTAGGAAAATTCTGATTGGCTGATGGAATCAGCCAATCAGATTCAAGTTCAATCCGATTGGCTGATCCAATCAGCCAATCAGATTGAGCTCGCATTCTATTGGCTGTTCCGATCAGCCAATAGAATGTGAGCTCAATCTGATAGGCTGATCCAATCCAATCAGCCAATCAGATTGAGCTCGCATTCTATTGGCTGTTCCGATCAGCCAATAGAATGTGAGCTCAATCTGATTGGCTGATCCAATCAGCCAATCGGATTGAACTTGAATCTGATTGGCTGATTCCATCAGCCAATCAGAATTTTCCTAACTTAATTCCGATTGGCTGATAGAATCCTATCAGCCAATCGGAATTCGAGGGACGCCATCTTGGATGACGTCCCTTAAAGGAACCTTCATTCGTCGTCTAGTCGTCGGAAGAAGAGGATGGATCCGCGCCGGAGATCTTCAAGATGGAGCCGCTCGTCATCGGATGGAAGAACATAGAAGATGCCGCTTGGATGAAGATGTTTGCCGATCCGGATCTCCTCTTCTGCCCGGATAGGATGAAGACTTCTGCCAGAAGATGGACTTCTTCAGCCGCCGCTTGGATCAAGACTTCAGCCAGAGGATGGACGTCTTCAGCCCCCCGCTTGGGCTTGGATCAAGACATCGGAGCCTGGACCGATCGCTGATACCCGGTGTGGTGAAGATAAGGTAGGAAGGTCTTCAGGGGCTTAGTGTTAGGTTTATTTAAGGGGGGTTTGGGTTAGATTAGGGGTATGTGGGTGGTGGGTTATAATGTTGGGGGGGGGTATTGTATGTTTTTTTTCCAGGCAAAAGAGCTGAATTATTTGGGGCATGCCCCGCAAAAGGCCCTTTTAAGGGCTGGTAAGGTAAAAGAGCTTTTCTATTTTAATTTTAGAATAGGGTAGGGCCTTTTTTATTTTGGGGGGCTTTGTTATTTTATTAGGGGGCTTAGAGTAGGTGTAATTAGTTTAAAATTGTTGTAATATTTTTCTAATGTTTGTAAATATTTTTTTATTTTTTGTAACTTAGTTCTTTTTTATTTTTTGTACTTTAGTTAGTTTATTTAATTGTATTTATTTGTAGGTATTTGTATGTAATTAATTTATTGATAGTCTAGTGTTAGGTTTAATTGTAGATAATTGTAGGTATTTTATTTAATTAATTTATTGATAATGTTAGGTGTATTTGTAACTTAGCTTAGGATTTATTTTACAGGTAATTTTGTAATTATTTTAACTAGGTAACTATTAAATAGTTAATAACTATTTAATAGCTATTGTACCTGGTTAAAATAAATACAAAGTTGCCTGTAAAATAAATATTAATCCTAAAATAGCTACAATATAATTATAATTTATATTGTAGCTATATTAGGGTTTATTTTACAGGTAAGTATTTAGCTTTAAATAGGAATAATTTATTTAATAAGAGTTAATTTATTTCGTTAGAATAAAATTATATTTAACTTAGGGGGGTGTTAGGGTTAGGGTTAGACTTAGCTTTAGGGGTTAATACATTTATTAGAGTAGCGGTGAGGTCCGGTCAGCAGATTAGGGGTTAATACTTGAAGTTAGGTGTCGGCATTGTTAGGGAGGGCAGATTAGGGGTTAATACTATTTATAGGGTTATTGAGGCGGGAGTGAGGCGGATTAGGGGTTAATAACTTCATTATAGTATCGGTGAGGTCCGGTTGGCAGATTAGGGGTTAATAAATGTATGTAGGTGTCGGCGACGTTGAGGGGGGCAGATTAGGGGTTAATAAATATAATATAGGGGTCGGCGGTGTTAGGGGCAGCAGGTTAGGGGTACATAAGGATAACGTAGGTGGCGGCGGTGTACGGAGCGGCAGATTAGGGGTTAATAGTAATATGTAGGGGTCAGCGATAGCGGGGGCGGCAGATTAGGGGTTAATAAGTGTAAGGTTAGGGGTGTTTAGACTCGGGGTACATGTTAGGGTGTTAGGTGCAGACTTAGGAAGAGTTTCCCCATAGGAAACAATAGCGCTGCGTTAGGAGCTGAACGCTGCAGGTGTTAGGTTTTTTTTCAGCTCAAACTGCCCCATTATTTCCTATGGGGGAATCGTGCACGAGCACGTTTTTGAAGCTGGCCGCGTCCGTAAGCACCGCTGGTATTTAGAGTTGCAGTGGAGGTAAATTATGCTCTACGCTCCCTTTTTGGAGCCTAACGCAGCCATTCTGTGTACTCTAAGTACCAGCGGTATTTAAAAGGTGCGGGGGGGAAAAAGCCAGCGTTAGCTACGCGGGTCGTTACCGACAAAACTCTAAATTTAGCCGTTAAAGTTTAATCTCCCTTTAAATTCATATTTCAGTTCAAGTAACAGCACAATAATGAAATTAGTTAGGACAGTAAACCATTTGAAATTGTTTACTTGTTACCACTCATCCACCCCCTCCCAAGTACATTGCCTTATAACTCTGGGATAAATAAGGCTACTTATCATTTTTAAAATAATTATCCCTTGGCTGCCAGAGTGCAGCAATGCACATCAGCACTCGCTAAGGGGTTAAAGTATGACAAATCTTGGGAGAGGAACACTATGCTCTCTAGAATTTTAGCCATTGCTCCCAATTATTTACATTACAGTATTACATGTTGTCTGGCTCCAAAAATTGTGCAGCTCCAAAATTTTGTTTAAATTTGTGAAGACATTAAAAGGAAATTGTAGTGCAAAATGCATGTGCTCTTATTCATTAGAGCACATCATTTAAAGGATTACTTTCTGTTATAATTTTTAAGCTAAACAACTAACATATTAAAGTTAATAAACATTAATTAAAACCTACTGACCTATATTTTCTCCAAAACGAAGTTTCATAACGTTCTAAAAGTTATATCTTTTATTCGCCGATGATGTCACGTTATCCTGCCCACTATTTTCAGCACTGAGTGTTCAAAATACTTAAACCAATAACTTTGTGTTTAAAGCGCCATTTTGAAACCTAGGTATTATAAACGGATTGGTACAGAGCAAAGGATACCCACGGAGTGGGTTTGGAAAACAATTAAATTTGCAGACAAGATTTCTGATATACGGTAGAGATATGTTAATGAAATGCTATTGATAAAAAGCGTATTTGGGGTAGTTAGTTAGTAACAGGCATAGAAAATATTTACTTACAGTGGCCCTTTAAGCACTACTGACCCTGCAAGTCTGTGTTTAACCCCTGCAAAAACAGAATTTATGCTTACCTGATAAATTACTTTCTCCAACGGTGTGTCGGGTCCACGGCGTCATCCTTACTTGTGGGAATATCTCTTCCCCAACAGGAAATGGCAAAGAGTCCCAGCAAAGCTGGCTATATAGTCCCTCCTAGGCTCCGCCCACCCCAGTCATTCGACCGACGGACAGGAGGAAAAAAATAGGAGAAACCATATGGTACCGTGGTGACTGTAGTTAGAGAAAATAATTCATCAGACCTGATTAAAAAACCAGGGTGGGCCGTGGACCGGACACACCGTTGGAGAAAGTAATTTATCAGGTAAGCATAAATTCTGTTTTCTCCAACATTGGTGTGTCCGGTCCACGGCGTCATCCTTACTTGTGGGAACCAATACCAAAGCTTTAGGACACGGATGAAGGGAGGGAGCAAATCAGGTCACCTAAACGGAAGGCACCACGGCTTGCAAAACCTTTCTCCCAAAAATAGCCTCCGAAGAAGCAAAAGTATCAAATTTGTAAAATTTGGCAAAAGTGTGCAGTGAAGACCAAGTCGCTGCCTTACATATCTGATCAACAGAAGCCTCGCTCTTGAAGGCCCATGTGGAAGCCACAGCCCTAGTGGAGTGAGCTGTGATTCTTTCAGGAGGCTGCCGTCCGGCAGTCTCGTAAGCCAATCGGATGATGCTTTTAAGCCAAAAAGAAAGAGAGGTAGAAGTCGCTTTTTGACCTCTCCTTTTACCAGAGTAGACGACAAACAGAGAAGATGTTTGTCTGAAATCTTTTGTAGCTTCTAAATAGAATTTTAGAGCACGGACTACGTCCAAATTGTGTAACAAACGTTCCTTCTTTGAAACTGGATTTGGACACAAAGAAGGTACAACTATCTCCTGGTTAATATTCTTGTTAGAAACAACCTTTGGAAGAAAACCAGGCTTAGTACGCAAAACCACCTTATCTGCATGGAACACCAGATAGGGCGGAGCACACTGCAGAGCAGATAACTCTGAAACTCTTCTAGCAGAAGAAATAGCAACCAAAAACAAAACTTTCCAAGATAACAACTTAATATCTATGGAATGTAGAGGTTCAAACGGAACCCCTTGAAGAACTGAAAGAACTAAATTTAAACTCCAGGGAGGAGTCAAAGGTCTGTAAACAGGCTTGATCCTAACCAGAGCCTGAACAAATGCTTGAACATCTGGCATAGTTGCCAGTCGTTTGTGTAGTAAGACAGATAAAGCAGAAATCTGTCCCTTTAGAGAACTCGCAGATAATCCTTTATCCAAACCTTCTTGCAGAAAGGAAAGAATCTTAGGAATTTTAATCTTATTCCAAGGTAATCCCTTGGATTCACACCAGCAGATATATATTTTCCATATCTTATGGTAAATCTTTCTAGTTACCGGTTTTCTGGCCTGAACCAGAGTATCAATCACAGAATCTGAAAACCCATGCTTTGATAGAATCAAGCGTTCAATCTCCAAGCCGTCAGCTGGAGGGAGACCAGATTTGGATGTTCGAATGGACCCTGAACAAGAAGGTCCTGTCTCAAAGGTAGCTTCCATGGTGGAACCGATGACATATTCACCAGGTCTGCATACCAAGTCCTGCGTGGCCACGCAGGGGCTATCAAGATCACCGAGGCCCTCTCCTGTTTGATCCTGGCTACCAGCCTGGGAATGAGAGGAAATGGTGGAAACACATAAGCTAGGTTGAAGGTCCAAGGCGCTACTAGTGCATCCACTAGAGTCGCCTTGAGATCCCTGGATCTGGACCCGTAGCAAGGAATTTTGAAGTTCTGACGAGACGCCATCAGATCCATGTCTGGAATGCCCCATAGTTGCGTCAACTGGGCAAAGATCTCCGGGTGGAGTTCCCACTCCCCCGGATGGAATGTCTGACGACTCAAATAATCCGTTTCCCAGTTTTCCACACCTGGAATGTGGATCCTATCATTGTATTATTTTGGTCACTTCTTTCATCGCCAGGGAACTCCTTGTTCCCCCCTGATGATTGAGATACGCAACAGTCGTCATGTTGTCTGATTGGAATCTTATGAATCTGGCCTTTGCTAGCTGAGGCCAAGCCTTGAGAGCATTGAATATCGCTCTTAGTTCCAGAATGTTTATCGGGAGAAGATACCCTTCCCGAGACCACTGTCCCTGAGCTTTCAGGGATTCCCAGACCGCACCCCAGCCCACTAGGCTGGCGTCGGCCGTGACGATGACCCACTCTGGACTGCGGAAGCTCATTCCCTGGGATAGGTGATCCTGGGTTAGCCACCAACGGAGTGAGTCTCTGGTCTTCTGATCTACTTGAATCACTGGAGACAAGTCTGTATAATCCCCATTCCACTGTTTCAGCATGCAAGCTATGGAAGGACGTGGAACAGAATGAAGAACTTGACAAGCGCTTAGAAGTTTTGACCTTCTGAAATCTGTCAGAAAGATCCTCATTTCTAAGGAATCTATTATTGTTCCCAAGAAGGGAACTCTGGTTAACGGAGACAGAGAACTTTTTTCTATGTTCAGCTTCCATCCGTGAGATCTGAGAAAGGCCAGAACGATGTCTGTATGAGCCTTTGATTTTGAAAGGGACGACGCTTGTATTAGAATATCGTCCAAGTACTACTGCAATGCCCCTCGGTCTTAGAACCACTAGAGGGGACCCGAGTACCTTTGTGAAAATCCTTGGAGCAGTGGCTAATCCAAATGGTAGGGCCACAAACTGGTAATGTTTGTCCAGAAAGGCGAACCTTAGGAACTGATGATGTTCTTTGTGGATAGGAATATGTAGGTACGCATCCTTTAGATCCACGGTAGTCATAAATTGACCTTCCTGGATAGTGGGTAGAATCGTTCGAATGGTTTCCATTTTGAACGATGGTACCCTGAGAAATTTGTTTAGGATCTTTAAATCCAGAATTGGTCTGAAGGTTCCCTCTTTTTTGGGAACTACGAACTGATTTGAGTAAAATCCCATTC